>NW_008630156.1:65045-67172 GCF_000691845.1 Merops nubicus | reverse complement strand
TGAAATATGCTGTTTCTAAAATACTGCTATTTTGGTTTTGTTTTCATTTCAGATAAAGGTTTTTTTTTTCACATTTTAACATTGTGTTGTTTTTTCTAACAAAATTGGAGTAAAAATTAGAAAATAATTAGTCTTCTGTATTGATTTCTGAAGCCTGCAGTTTTAATTTTAAAAGAAATGATGTATTTGATCAGCAGCAATCAGAACTTGTGTCAGTAGAGAACTATACTAAGTCAAAAAGCTTAGGCAGTATCCCTACCACCTCCCATCATCCAGCTCTGTCTGGGGAAAGTGGGACTGTAGAGGATTCAAATAACAAATTAACACAGACTCATTAGAAGTAATTTAACTTTTGAAATGAGATATTTCTGCACGAACAATGGATACTGCTTGAACCACCTACTTTCCCACAACTGTAAAACATGCTTCTTTTTATGAGGCCTGGGATAAAATTCAGTGTGACTTATTGATAACATCTTTTTGATATCAAAGCAAGTGAATGTGGCATAGATTCTGAAAAATTACTATGTACATGCAAAATCCAAACTGACTTTTATGTCAGTTTTCTGCATTCTCCTTGAATTTCTCTTCACTTCCCCTTTTATATGAACATTTGAAGACACTTTCAGTTTAAATATTTTTATCTAAAAAAACCAGCAAACCCTACTGAAGAAAATGGTTTTTTTTACGAATATCTGTTGATAGTGACAACATTTGGTGACTTCTGAGTGATTATTTCTAAGTGATCTTTTCTAAGTAAAGCATTTGGTGATTTTTTCAGACTGCACATGGAGAAAGTAGACAGAGTCGTATCAGTAACTGTGGAAAGCATGTGTCTAATTCTTCTTGTGCCATCGTAGTAAATTCAGGTTTAATAATAATATTAGAGCAAGATAGATAGTTTTGTTTTTCTTAACAACATGCGAGAGTACAGGAACGTAAAGAAGAGAAAAGTTGATTGATTCTGAGAAATGTCTGATATCCTTACAATTAAAAAAAAGTCATCATTAGGGTAGTCTAACAAGAGCAAGATAGTCATGCGTTGTTCCATTATGTCTATCTGTATTAATAAGCAATTAAAGTGTAGTCACATGGATGCCAGTGAACATGATTAAGAGTGAAAACTCACCATGCCCCAGAAAGTTTTGTTTCAATTTGTAAAAGGAGCTGGTTGTTTAATTATGAACACACAGAAGCCCAGAGTCAAAATCGCATTCACTTTATATTTTGATTCATGAATCAAGCTTTTGTTTAACTGAAAGAAAGAAAGGTTGTGATTTAATTAGTGGCATGAGAGTTGGACAACCCGATCTCATCAGGACTAATCACTTCCCAGGAAATGCTGAGTGCCCTGTCTCACACAGCATCTCCCAGAAATGATCACTATTTTGCAGGACCGAGCTCAGTGGTTAGTACAACTGTTGCAAGAAGCTGTCATTGGCTGTGTTAAGGAGGACAAACCAGGGAGAGAAGGCTGCTATTCTTGAAATGAGTGTGGCAGTCCAGGCTCCCAAAGCTTCCTCCTGCTCATTAAAAACAGAATTTGCCACATCCATCCAGCCCAGGCTCGAAGAACAAACTGTATTTTATTACAAAGGGAAATGACAGAGCATAGCTCCAAACAAACAAGGAAGTTGAGCCTGAAGAGGTCAGCTTTGGAGAAGACGGTGCGCAGATGGTTTGAGGAGTTAATATATCCATGGGGGAGCAGCCACCAAAGGAGGCACACAGGGCAACAGAGGGTGCCATTGTGCCATGGCACTCATTGTGAAAGTGTTTTGGGGAATAGTTTTCCCTTATAAGATCAGAGATCTAATAGATAAAACACAATCAGATATATTTATTTATAAGTCTTGGAGTATTTGTTTTCATGGCAGTCCTGGTAATGCAGGCGGGAGGGCATCACACATGTTTTCATGTATATTTATGTACAAACATATATATATATTGTTGGAGGAGTGTGCATAATTACAGAAAAGCACATCTCCTAGGTGGGCTGTGACAAATGACTTCAGCACATATTATCTCCTAGCTTCATCCACAATCCATCCCCGAATTTCTTAATCTAGCACCCTATAGGCTCCCAGCTAAACCCTGTCTCTTCCCTCCTCCCCAGTGCTCGGGCAC
>NW_008630156.1:13951-65014 GCF_000691845.1 Merops nubicus | reverse complement strand
CCTACAAATCTGCTCTGGCTCATGGTCCAGCAGATCAAAGTGCTCAGTCATTGGCAGCATTTGTTTATAGTAAAAAATGCCATAGCTTCATATCCAGATTTAGCCCTCATCGCTTGGTGCTGTAGAAAAGGGACGTTTTTAGATGCTCATTCCTAGCTCTCAAGTTATCAGAATTTACTGTTGTAATGTTCTTATGAAGAAGGAAGGCTATTTTTGGCCAGAATGAAGGCCCATGATGGACTGAAGCTATTAAGACCCCTTACTTTATTAACAGGAGGGTAAAAAATAGTCTGAATTAAATATTTTAAAGCTCTCCTAAACATTCCTAAAATAACCCTTTCTGTGAGGGTGTGGCAGGGCAGTGCAGTTTTTGTGGCACTCCTTTAGCTGCCTGCATAATTCATACCACTTGTTACATGCCCAGCCCAAAGTTTGTCTGGTGACGACCTCTCCCCCCTCTGCCATGTGCCTTACCCGTGTCACAGACAGGCACTTGCACACTTCACACAGCAGAAGACACGTTGTGAGTAAAATCACTGATGCCCTTTAAACCACTGCAAAGTGAGTCGAGGTCTTAAAAGCTTAAGAGGAGAAGCTGAGCCCTGCAAATGTTGGTGTAAAAGCTCCCTTGTACAAACAAGAGCCGCGTTCCAAGGATGCTGCCACCTTGGATTTCACTAAAAACAACATCCCCCCCCCCCCTTTACTGAACTATTTAGACTGTGAATCCTCAGGACAGTTAACCTTTATTGTGAACCTTGCACTCTACAATTCCTGCAGGCTCACAATCCCTTCTCCCATCAGGGCACAGGCTTTGGTGCATGTTGTACTGTTGCAGTATGGATTCGAACACCAGTTTCAATTTGTGTCTGTGTTTGAAAAGCCATACAGACCCAGCTAATGACAGGTCCTGTTTGTTAATAACAGATCCCGTTTGCTGTCATAGAACAGACATATTCAACTCAGTTTGCTGGGCAGTTGGAGGTAACTGTGATGACACCAGCTAAGCTCCTAACTAGTTTAGGAACATTGAAGTATTAACTCAGGGAGAGTTATTGAGCAGAAGTGTGTGTTTAAGGAAAAAAAAACAGTATACCATGCAAGTTCTTCCTGCTATAAACAGAGTCCCATCACAATGTCATTGATTACAATGCAGAGAATGAAAACTACACACAAAGTTTCAGTGAAAAACAACAAGAAAACAACTTATGTCAGAAAATAACATACATCTCTTTTTCTATAGGCTCGTCTGAAAATACAGTCTTCCCTTGACTCTTGCTTTGAAGGTGAGAGGATCAGGCCTGTAATAAAAATGTCTCAAGGTGAGAGAAGTAGAATTAATCAGAGTGAAAAGGTCTGAGATATATGCAAGAAGGACTTCAAACTGTCAATGGCTTGGAGGTAAGTGGCATACTTCTGCTCCTGTGGTGATTGTCCCAAGGAAAACTGAAAAGCTCTCAAACTTGAAGAAGACTGTTTTCTTTAAAGCACAGATTACCATGATCAGCTTCTAAGGAGTGAATACTCAATGTGGTTAGTGAATCCAGAAGAGAAATCGCAAGGTTTCCATGCCAACCCTGTGCCAAACACCAGTACATGTATGTTGAAGATAAATCATAAAATCATAGAATCATAGAATAGCTTGGGTTGGAAGAGATCTTTAAATGTCATCTAATCCAAACCCCCTTGCAGTGAGCAAAGACATCTTCAACTAGATCAGGTTGCACAGAGTCCCATCCAACCTGACCCTGAATGTTTCCAGGGATGGGGCATCTACCACCTCTCCAGGCAACGTGGACCAGAGTTTCACTACCCTCATTGAAAAATTTCTTTACATCTAGTCTAAATCTACCATCTTTTTGTTTAAAACCATTACCCCTTGTCCTGTAGGGACAGGCTCTGCTAAGTAGATAGTCCCCATCTTTCTTAAAGTCCCCCTTTAAGTATTGAAAAGCCACTATAATATCTCCCTGGAGACTGCTCCTCCAGGCTGAACAACCCCAGCTCTCTTAGCTTTTCTTCACAGGACAGAGGTTCCAGCCCTCTGACCATTTTTGTGTCCCTCTCTGGACCACCTGCTCAAATAGTTTCATTTCTTTCTTCTGCAGAGGACTCCAGAGCTGGACATAGCACTGCAGGTGGGGTCTCACAAGAGCAGAGTCGAGGAGCAGAATCACCTTCCTCAATCTGCTGGCCATCCTTCTTTTGCTGCAGCTGAGAATGTGATTTGCCTTCTGGGCTATGAGCTCACGTTGATCACATAAGCAGCATTGTGCTGGGTCAGTTAACAAACCAGCCAGCCGACCACTACCACAATACTATGGGGCTGGCAACATAACTCCCAGTGTGAAGGTATGACTGTTTTCTCTGCTGATCACCCTGAACAAAACTGGTGTTGGTACACCAGTGTGTGAACATCCACCTACTCAAATTCATAGGAACTGTCAGGATAGGCCAGATTGTAATTTGGAACAAAGGAAACTCCCCCATTCATGCCTTCAAAAGTTAGACTGGTGTCTAATGTTGCCAGCCTCTCCTTTCCTGTCTCCTCCTCACCTGTCTTTGATGGTAAGCCAAGTATTGTTTGAGTGATTGGTACACCCAGTTCTGTTTCACCACTGAAATGCCATCAGCTACAACGGATCAGCTCTTTCGTTACCCGGGTACATTGTGTGCGTGAGGACTGATAATTTGATTGCTGTCTTCTTCCATAAATCCTGTGGGATTTATGCTCCCAGAGGCTTTCTGAAAATTCTGTGGTAACAAAGAGTCACCATACTCCCTTTGAGCCAGCAGCAGGGACAATCAGTGCAAGAGAGAAATGTGGCAACTTCTTGGACATGCAACCTTGAAAGAGACCTGAGCACCTGTATGGCTTCCCCCTGCACCTAGAAATTGCTTGAGGTCTGAAGTGCCTGGATTTAGCCTTTCTGAATATTTACATGGTTTTACTGTAACTTTTAATCTTTGTTTTTGTCCTAGGACTGGGCCAGATTTGGAGTTTCTATCCTATGGAAAAGTCTGTCATTTCAGATTCTGTTTCCATTCTCAGTCAAAACTAACAGAACATGTTTAGAAATTCCAGCTGGGAAAAAAAACAATCCTATTGCCTATCAGCTGATCCATCTCCATTTGAATGTAGTTGAAATGTGTTTGCCAAACTGTTTTTATTTCCTCTTTTTATCACAACAGAGAAAGGTATTTTTTAAAGTTTCCTATAATCTTCTTAAACAAGTTAATCAAAATTGTTGGAAGACTTTTTGTTTTGACAAAACAGTATTATTCTGACCAAAAAAAAATATAAACATTTAGCCAGAATTTATAATCTAAGTCTAGTTTTTCCCTTCCTTAATCTCTACCAAGTTTATGAACACAGAGCTGATTTGAGACATCTGCTGCACTCTCTGACCTGGTAACAAAAGACTCCATAGAAGGTTGTTCCCAGTCAGAGGGATTGTCCTGGTTTGGGATAAATAGAGCTGGTTCTGGTTTGTATAGTTTGGGACATACCTGCCTGCGGCCAAGTTTCTCAGACTTTCTCACCTACAGAATTTCACCTCTACTTAAAACTCTAAGTTAGAGACCACACTTAGTCTAGTATGTTACATTCATCCTATGATTTGGAATACCACAAATCCCAAACAAAATTGTGTATTGCTGCTTCTGTGAGCAATGCTACATAATCAGAGACATTTCCCAGAAAGGGCTGCTATCATTCTGGGCAAAAATGTGGTTGGGTTGTTTTGGGTTTTTTTTTTGTCCCAAAGGTGCTCTTGGTGTAAGACAATTGCACAGCATTGCACTTAAAATAATTTTAAAATAGGATAATTTTCAATGACATGAACAGCATGCCAGACTTGAAAAAGTGCAATCACCACCTACCTTTTTTGTTGGCATGCTTCACCACTGCACATACATCTGAAGTACACCTAGAACATGCTGCTCCTTCTTGCTAGCACAATGACTTGGCCTTATTTCTCCTAGAGTTGAGAGAGTGTTTTAATCTGAACAAAAGGCAGAAGACTGAGATAAACCCTCTAAGCAGACTGCATGTCTTCATTTTTTTTTCTGAAGGAAACGATATTTAGGAAATGATCTATGAGCCATAATCATGAAATTTCACTAGGACATTCAGGTTAAATGTTAGACAACTGCCATCACTGCTGAATAGGTCAGGAAAAATTGTACTTAACCTTAATTCATCCATTTAGGAGCTCTTCCCACTGAAAAAGCTGGAGGTGAAGGAGTGTTGAAGTGGTACCTCTCTGCCATGTTACATGTTCTCCTGATGTATGGGCCTCTGCTGATCAACCTGACAGACCAACCCACTATCACTCTAGCTTAGCCAATGTGCCAAGGACACACACCAGTGTGACCACAGCATGGGGTCACTGAAAGACAAATGAACGTCCATGAGTTGGACAACCCTTTAGCTAATTTTCTGACAGAACTTGAAGATCTCTAACCCTCTGGGCTGACATACAATAGGAAGGTGATGTCCTTTCTGTCCCATCTTTCAGCGCGGAATCCATGGACTTTCTGTGGAAGATTATCCACATGCCATTGTCTATCTGTGTATCAATCACATGCCATAATCTAGCTACCATTGGCTGTTGTCCTGTCTCCAGGGACTTTGGTGGAAAAGGCCCCAGATGGCCTTAATGGATCAGGATCTGATGTAAGAAAAGAAAAACTCTCAATTCTTTTTTTTTTTCAGGTGCAGTCCCTCACTTGACACACATGGAAGACATATTTTGCTAGTAATTCTTCTAGATGCCCAAGACTGCTTTATAAGTTTCTCTGAAACACCTATTTAGTCAAAGCACACTGTCTCTTCATCTCTCTCCTCCTCTCTTAGTGTATAGACACACATACATGTAGAGTATTTTGGTTTTGTCAGAGCCTGACTGCAATATTGTAAGAGTTAATCAATCTAACCATTCAAAAATCATCTCTTCATCCCACTCTCTGTCCTACACAAGAGCTTTGTCACCTCCAGAGCGACACAGGACAGGTGACCAGCCATAGCATTGCCACGGGAGGCTGCGTGAAGGGGGTTGCCTGGGGCAGGGGGAGCTGTTACTTGCTCTGTGGCATCTGTCAGCATCTTGCCATGAGCTTTCATTCTATATTTATGAAAAAGTACTGAGGCACGGCAGGCATTATGCACGGTCTTCAGCATAAAAAAGGATCGTGCCCTTATCAGTTTTCTACAGTAAGTTGCTAAATGTCAGTGCTCTTACCCAGGTCTCATTCTGCAGAGCCCTGGCATGCTGTGGTCCTGCTAAAATCAGTCTGTCCTTCTCCTCATACTCATCTGAGTGTTTGCTCTGTTATGAGATCTTCTGAATACTGGATGTCTGATAGGCCAGTTAGCTGCCTGAGTAAATATTTTCACTTTCTTTTTGTCAATGCTAGAGCCAAAATTTCAGCTGAAAACACTTTAGGGGAAGTATTATTGTTTTAAAATTAATTTCATAGTACATTCAGTTCGTGGAATCATTGATCAGTGCTCCTATGCTGGTTTCTTAAGTGCACTATAGAATATGGCAGAGAAAGAACATTTTACCACTACCAGTATTACATTTTAGTCATGTCTGTATTTGGAAGGGCGTCCTCAGCTCTTCATGGAAAGTAAAGTAAAACATTCTAGCTGAAAAATAGGGATACATGTCTATTGCTAAACAGATATTTGATTGTTTGAGTTACATGCCTGGTTGCAGTTACTTTCTACTTTTGCTGCAGCCTGTAGAGATTTTAAATTTAAAAAAAAAAAAGAAAAAAGTAACTAGACTCTACCAGCTGGAGATTTAAAGAGAACATTTTAAAACCTAAATAAGAGTTTTAAAAATAAACAGCAAGAAGGTAAGATCCTAGCTTGGATGGTGAGTTATTTCTGACATTATTTGATACAAGAACTCAATAAGGATCTTTAAAAAATATGTTTCTCATTACCATTTGGATAGAGTACATTTCCTTTTCTTGATTCAATCATGAAAAAATTCCACCTACAGATAGTTCATACATTAGTGCAGCCTCTTTCACACATTACTACATCATAATACAGTTGGCTGCACTTGCTTCGACCAGGTCCACTCTACTCATATGGCCTGGCTTTATTATTTCTTGCTCCCATCTGTATTAAGTTATCTTCTCTGGGCTATGTTTTTCTAAGAGATGTTCTTCAGCTACATGCACAAAGGCCGTTTCTGAAAGAATATGTGAACAACAGGGGACTTTAACACTCTCACATCTGTGCATGGTTCACTGAAGTCAGTGGAGTCTACTGCTGTAGATTTTGGCTCAGCAGAGTCTATTAAACCCCATTTTGTCTGCACAGCCTAAGTCTGGATTACAAAATCCTAGAGGCCTGGTTTTGAAGCCTTTGATTTGTGTCACTGTTCATGCTGGAGGGCAGCACCTTGCAAAAAGGCACCTTTCATTTTCATTTTCCTATTCACCTCTTCCTCTCCTTGTCTCTCCCCACCAGGTCAGTGAGTACTGACCACATCCTCCACGCTGGAGAAATAAAGTAGCAGTCCTTGCCCTAAGGCTTTCTCATCCTAAAAGATCAAAACTAAAGGAGGTTTCTGCTGACTTTCTCAACCTTTTGATGAGTCTCAGCATGGGCTGGAAAGTCAGGAGAAGCAAATCCAGCTCACAAGACCTTCTACCATCCACCCTCACTCCACGCTCACTAGGTGATCAGACCATCAAAGTCACTTCCTTGTTAGGAAGTCCATAATCTTCTCCTTTCTTGTTCTCTCCTGAAACTCGATGTTCCCAACATAGTGATGCCATTTGACATTACTGATCCCTCCTAAACACCTGCTATCAAATGCATCAAATCTTTTCTTGTCAGCTTGCGTAATGCCCCAGGTCTTTGCAGCATCGAGCAAAACTGATACCACACAGCTGTTGTAGAGTCTTATTTTTTGTTTTGTGGGCATGTCACTACTCCATACTTTTGCCCTTGAATTTATTTACATTGATCTTCACCTTATACTGATCAAACTTAAAATGACATCGGACAAAATCCAAGCAGAGTGGTCCAGAGCTCTGGGAATAACACAAAAACATGAATGCTGCCATGATTGCAACTGGCCTCAAAGAAGAAGGACAAAACTTTGATTTCTTTCCTTGACAGACATAAAACCATTATTTAATCAAAATTTTTGATCTTTTTTTCTAATGAAAGTTTCAATTTTTAGGAATTTTGTTTTAAGATGATGACTGGCCTTTGGGCTCACCAAAGAGGAGCCAGACAATCTTGTAATTCGTGTCAATATCTGTGCATGTTGTATTTATGAACCCCCTTAGAAAAGAGGGACAGAAGGTAGTGGATCCTAAATAATATATTAAGTATGAAGGATGGGTTTTGTTTTTCAGAAGGGAAAACGTGTGACAATAATGAATTTATTGATTTAGTTCTGAAACAAAATTTTAAAAGAAAATAACATAGAAGGGGGAAAAAACGGAAGTAAAAACTGTGCTTTCTTTTTTTTAATTTGTCAAGAGGTAGGTAATGCCATTTATAACAATTTTTAAAATATCTTCTGGCTTTTTTTAAGTTCCATAGAATGTGTAAAAGAAAACAGACATAGCTTGATCCTGTGTGTTGGTTTGGTTTTTGTTTTGTTTTTTTTAATTAACCTCTCCTGATTTGTTTTGTTTCCTGTTAAAGTTTTCTTTGTTTATATCAGTATGGAAGAATAGAAAAGTGTGTGTGTATCTTTTCATAATATGGAAAAAAATTTTTTTTTTTAATTTATTTTTTTTCAATTCTGAAAAAGGCTAGAGCTGTGTAGAATATGTTGTTCTTACATACAAATCCCAGGAAACATCCAGATGGCTTACAATCAGACTACACCAGCTCATGTAGAACACTACGTATATTCAGTAAAGGTAACATCATGTCACAAAATAAAGAAATATTTGTCCTAGAATTAAAGAATTTTATGGACAAAAAAATAATGCTGTGTGACCTAGACATAAAAGCATATAGTATGCATAAGCCATTCTTAAAAATTAACCTATTTCCCCGGTATTGAAGATGACAATAATATGAGCAATATTTGTTAAAAAACATTTAGAACAATAATATCCAATGTAAATATATAATAATATTATAAATATATAATACATACACTACCATTATCCTACTGTATTTTAATAATCAGAATAATATTTCAATAATTTAAATTCTTTTTGTAATCAGAATATTGCTTCAATATGTTCTTGAAAATATTGAAAGTAATGTATAAAAATAATTGTCACTTAATTGTTATAATTCTATATTACTAATTGTTAATTGTAGTATTTTTCATAGTGCAATTATATAACTATACATTATATTTTATTATTATATATTATATGTAGGAATAAGCTGTTTAGAGTTTGCAGTGACAAATTTCTGGGAATTAACATATTACTGTAAAAAACTCTGGTGCATATATATATTTTTTTTCCTGCGTATTGAAAATCATATGATCATAAAGCTACCCAATATCAGGTTGATTCTACCTGTAATTTTGTAATTTTCATCTAACTTTTTTTAGCTTAAGCAGGTTCATATTTTATATGAATCCTGAAATATTTTTAATTTCCAAAGGAATAAAGTAAGCATGCAAGTAAGGCACAAAACAATTAGTGCATTCAACAGTTAAACATGTGAACCTTTCCCGTGTTCAATTTTTTAAATTGTTTGTTCCAAATATTGCCTTTATTATTTACATATCTAAACAAATATAAAATGCATAATTAAAATGTAGGTGTGTTATTAAAATGCAGATTTGAAAAGCTATTCTTTAAATGCAAGTTAATGAAATAAATGTAAGTTAAAAACTATTCCAGTTGATCTACAAAACTTCTATAAAGATTTCTATTCTCAGGAACAGATGTTGTAACTTTTAGGACTGTTTCTAGATTTTGGCCCCGATGAAGGCTGAAGAAATAGATTCAGCATGACTGTTGGAATAAAATCTGTCCATAAGCAGGTATCAGAGTGCCTCTTGTAATTTTTTTTTTTTATTTTGCTGTAGGGCAGTCTTTGCCCTCCACGATTCAGAAGATTTATTCTTTTGAAGTTAATAACAAAAATAATCTTGATCATAATTTTAAAAAGTTTGTTCAGAGATGTGATTTGCAGTTTTAAAAGGGAATGATTGAGGGGGCAAATATTAATTTCAATGCAATTAATTGCACAAGTAACCACTACTGCAGCTCTGATTTGCAAATAAGTACATATCGGTTCTCTATGAAAAATGTATTTTTTTTTTTATAAAAGTGACACTATTTTTTAAACTCTACCAAATTTTCTTTACAAAAGGAGACTTTCAATTAGATACTTAAATCTCACTTCAGTTGAACTTGCTCTGAACCTACCAGTAGCACCGTAATGAGAAAGAACATTTTAAAAGCTTTAATAAATGGGCTGTGCACTGTACAGAATGTGTCCTTTAATAGCAACAGTGACATAAGATAGAGGTGCCTTTCAACTGTCTTCTTTTTTTGCCAAGAGCATGTCAAAGGAACTAAAAAGAGGCCAGTTGACAATGAGCCTGCGTGTGCCTGAGGTCATTATTTCTGGGCGCTGAGGTAACAAATCCTGATCAGCACAGTTACCTGCTTAAAGGGCAATAAACTGGAGGTGATTTTAACTAGCACATCAATACGATGCAGTGTGATCTTTCTTCACTGGAAATCATAAGGGTTTGTTGTGGGTATTTTTCCTTTTTTTAAAAAAAAAAAAAAAATTAAAAAAAATCAGGACTGTTTGAATGTGGGCAAAAGCAGCAGCACATCCTTGTACCAGCCCAGACGCCATGACTGGCTGTAAACCTCCTTTAGCTTGGAAAGAGGTCCTGCCATCCAACAGAGCTGAAGACTGGGTCAGCCTTGGTAGAAAAAGCTACAGATAAAGGACATGAATCCCATCCCAAAAGGTGGGAGCAGCATAGTGAAGGTGACGCAGGGGGCTGGTGAAAAGACACTTTAGTCTCTAGTTCTGGAGGATGTCTGAGCTGAAGTAACTGTTCCACTAGTGAGATGGAGATGTTGGACCTGAGAACATGAGGCTCCGTGAGCCCGAGCACAGGCAGACCTGTCTGTCTGTCAGACAAACAAACTCTGCCTTCTTGCAGAAATTAGTCAGGAAACACAGACATATGGATACTGTCCCCAGGCTAAAAAAAAACCAAACCAGATCTGGAATAAAATTAAAATCTCTGGGCAGGGAATGCAATATCCAATGGAACTGTTTCCCAGGGCACAAGCAGTATGGTCAGAGGTCCTCTGTCAAGCTGATGACCATAAAGCCAGTTAGTTGACTCACTGCCCACCTCCTCATGTGATGCCCTGCCAGCTTTGATCTCCAGAGCCTCCCTGGCTGAGCAGCTGCTCATGGAGAATTTTCCAAGAGGGCTCCTGTCTCTGTGCTCGTTAGCTCTTCTGAGCTCATTAGCCCCTCTTGGCCCAAAGCAGCCAAGCCCCAGTGACATTCTCTGCTTGATGAACACTCCATAGCCCTTCTAGTAAAGGATGAGTTTAAGGAACTCATGGCATAACACAGCCACGTGTTGACTTTGGATAGCTTGACTTCTGGGAAATAATGACATGTATATTAGTTATGACTTTGTACTTTGCACAAGAAGCCTGATGAGCTAAAGGCAGATAAATGTGGTAGGCAGATATGTCACCAGAAGGAAAATCCAGGTCTACCACTGTTTGTTTTTTTTCCATATGAAAAATACCAGAGCATGTATTCAGGCAGACGTCACCCAGAAAAACAAAACACAAAGTTTCCCTATCTTTCAAATGACTAGAACTTTTTTTTCTCTCTATCTCAAATAGGAATATAGTTATTTTGATGTATTTACTTGGAGGGCTCATAGGGAGCTACTATGAAACCTGCCCCCAACAGGTAAGCATGGTGGGTGGATTGCAAAGAAATGCAGCATCAACCAGTCCTAAGCTATGGTGCCAGAGGGAAGGCGAGTGAAAATTTAATTGGAGCAAATGGAATAGAAATCCTCAATGCACAAAAAATGCCATCAGGATAAACCAGCTTTCTTCACTCACAGATATACCACAGATTAAACTACCAGCTCAGTGTAAAAACTCTCCTTTCCCTATTCAGTCCCCCATTACCCCATACCCACCAGAGTCCTCTCCTTGTGCCAAAGACATCGGCAAGAGCTGAACCTTGGCAGCACTCCACTCCAGAAATCCCAGGGGACTGGAACTGGGAGGAACAGAAATTGGCTACTGTCCTGGACTGAGAAGAAAGCTCTGAAGTCTGAAAGAGTAGATTTGGTGCCATTGCTCTTAAATGCAAGAAACATCAGGGTCAGCAGGGGGGACTGTGGACACAGTGTGCAGCACTTATGTCCTGCGAGTTCTGCCCTGCAGAGCTTACTCAGGTGGACAGGCTCATTAACAACAATTAACATCCCATTTCCAGGCATTGCTTGTAAAAGTACAAGAGTAATCACTGACTCAAAGTAACATTTAAAAGTCAGTTTTACTGCAAGTCCAAGTCAAACAAACCAGATCTGAGTCTCTGCAGACGCTCGGTAGTCTCCTGAGCTGTTTCTGGGCAACAGGCAGGGGGTTATACAAGCAGCCTTGCTCCAGCTCCAGCAGGCTGAAACCACACTTTAGCCAAACTGTTTCTGAATGGTGCCTAATTGCATTCTGCCTCCCTGTTTATTTATTATTTTGCACGAGGTGGCCCTGTTACTTAGCGCAGCCTTGCATGGAGAACATCAAAGGCAGGTTCAGAAGTCATCAGAGCTTTCTTATCTTGTAGCCAACATGATTTCCTAATCGGTGCACATCTGCCTTGCATTTAGTGAATTTTAACACGTTGAAATCATTGTGGCTCAGAAAAGCTTTTCTGGAGCCTGCTTCGTACACTCAAATCCCTGCTGCTTCATGTCCTGGTCCTCCAAACCCTCAAGTACTTGAGTCACTTTGCAGATCTGAGCAGTCCCATTGAGCCAGTGGGAATATCTGAGTGGGTAAGTGTCTGCGAGATCCAGACCCTGGATCTGAAGTGGGCTGGAAAGCATAGGCAAAAGGGGGTCAGAGAGAAGGAGGGACAAGATAAAAAGACACTGAGTAGCAAACAACCTGGGGCTGTGCAATCAGGTGCTACTGTTTAGCTTCTCATGATAAAACAATAAGGTACTCCTTGTAGCACAGGTAAGATAACAACCCAGACATGACAGAAGGAAATACTGGCTTTCAATCGAGCCACATAATTCTCTCTGGATCACAGAAAGTAATTCAAGCTGGAAATTAATCAAAATGCAACAAGGGAACTATTGTATTTCTTCCTGGGGATGGAAGAATGGGACATGCGTTGGGTGATTATGCAAGGGAAAAAAATATAGTGACTATAGTGGGACAATTCCTCAGCACAGGCTGGAAGATGTTGCTAAATTGATTGACACTGATTTTAGGTGCTAAACACAGATCACAAATGAAAAAATGAAACATGACAAAGTCTGGGTGTTGGGTAGGAGAGAAGGGTGGCAGCTGAGAAAAAGAAATTTGTACAAGTTAGGCTCAAAAGCAATTTTGGGGCAGGGATTTTTTTTATGATATATTTCTACACCACCACATTCTATTGCCTAGAAGTAGTATTAAGCCAGAAAAAAAAAAAAAAAAAAAAGAATAGCTTTTGGTAAATAATACTGTTGAAGACCTTCGTGCTCGGAAGTGCCGTTGCTCACTCAGGGTTTCAAACGGAGTTAGTGGGATCAGAGAGAGAGGGTGACTTGCCCTTGACCTGCTGGTCTCAGTTTTGGCATTGTGCCCTGATCTGAGTAAATGTGAATCACTAATATTCTACAAAAATACAGTTTCCTGGTTGTTGGATGATTAACAATTTGTTCTGTTGCAATCTTTTCCACTTACATTCCCTCTTTCCCCCCCCCCCTTTTACTGTGTGGCAGTGATGAGCGAGTACAGGATGAACTGTAAATCTGCTGGAACACCACCACCAGCAAAGCCAGCATGAGTTCCCCCTGCACCTTACACATCCTAAAGCCTCAATGGGCTGAATTTAAATTAAACCCCCCAATTTCTGCCTCCCCCCTGCACCAATCCGAATGATTGCTGTGGCAGTGGCACTGAGGAGTCAATGAGGAGTGTGGCGTTGGATGGAGTCTGAGCCTTTGCGGTGCCACCATGTCCCAGTTTGTGGGTGTTGCTGTGGAGCCCCCCTATGCCAGAGCCTGGGAGCTCTGGGAGCTGATGAGCACCCCCAGAGCTGCAGCTCATGGCATTTCAGTGGGGAAAAATGCCCATTTGGTCCATCTGAAACGCTTTGCAGCAGCTTTCAGATTCTGAGAGCTGCCTGGGAAAGCACAGGGGGAGTTTGCGTGAGACCCAACCGCTTCACCTCGCTTCTGGTCTCAGAGTTACTGATGTGTGCACACACTGGAGCAGTAATCTGGGTGGCTCTGTGCTCTGGGGACCACGTCTGGATGCCCCAAGGCTCCGAGCATCAAATCTTTGAGTAATTTGGGATCGGCAGAGCCAAGCAAATTCTAATCCTTTTGCTTCTTTGTCTCTGAAATGTTTGGAGGGCTCTCCATAGCACAGATTCACAACACTGCCAGGTTTAGGTGAGAAACTGCCAGTTTCTGTGCATTAGCATAGACCTTCATAGACTTTATTAACACACTCAAATATTAGCAATCCTCTTGCTATCTCTTCTTTTATTTCCATCGTGTGATATTTTGTAAGTGCCAGGATTTTTTTTTTCTGAAGATCATGCTGTCATTTACCTCCTATGTACCCGTGCATTCAAATTTGTCTCATGTATTTCCACAATGTCTGAGATTCCTCATAATATTACACTTAAATTCTGAATTACTTGGCCAACACATAATCTCAGACACGCCTGAGTAGCTGAAATACAGCATTTTAAAGTTAGAACACCCAAATTTTTTTTTTCCCCCCCCCCCCGCCCTTTGAGCTCTCTCCTACTGCTTTAGGTAAGGTGCTGGGTGATCCACTGTAAGTTTTTGCACCTCATTTTTAAAAATCTGTTTTGCAGAGCTCAAATAATTTCTTTCTCAAAATGTTAGTGTGCAACTACATTCATTAGCTTCCTTTTGGGTGATGAAATGCAAACTATTACCACTTATTGAGCCTGGTAATCAAAGATAATTTGAATATAATGTGGCCTCAAAATTAATAGCCCTGAAACAAATAAGAATAATAGACTCTAAGGAAAATTACCAGAGTAAGAGCACAGCAGGCTCTCTTTAAACGTGTCTTTAAAAATAAATTGCATACTAATAAACCTATTATTCAATGGAAAAAAAGAGTATCTTTTCTATGTTTATTAGATACTCTGGAAAAGACATAGTCTTTTTTAATACTGCTTCTCACAAATCAGTTTAATGACAAGATATTGTGCACTTCATCTCATATTTAAGTAAATATGTTTATTTCATCCTGGAGAGAGATTTTATTTTAACTTTAAGACTATAATTTCTTATAAGCCTCTCACAGAACAACATGAGCTCTGTCAAATGGGAATACGTACCACCCCCCCCCCCCAGTATGTTTTAAAATCAAGTTGGTTTTTTTTCCTCCAGCACAGAAAAATACTTATTTATTCTGACAAAGAAGCTAAAGGATAGCGATCAGGGACACTAAAGTTAACTGCTGCCTGAAGTCATAAACATCTGGTGGCTATTTTAATTGCATTGTGAACTAACCACAAAATCATCCGCTAAAAGAATAGAAATATTTCCCCTGTGCAATATTGTATTTTAGAATTCCTCTCTTCTGAATCGATGTCAGACGTGATTACAGCACAATGAAGTCTGTGTTTTCATGCCTGCACCTTCTTGAAAATTCTGCATTCCCTTATTACAGTTACGGGGTAATTCACAACGATCCACACACAGAGAATTATTCAGGTTATTGCTGCAAATACTGATTTAAAGACAAAACAAATACTTCCATTATTGTCGATTTTTTGCAAGTAAGTTAGATAAATTAGTATGTCTGTATGCAAATACCAGACATTAGAAAGCACACAACTTGGATATAATCACACAATTTTGCATATATAAGAATGTGTATATATATATATATATATTTATAAACATAGAGATTTTATATATATATATAAAAGATGCATTTAGTAAGTAGTAATACAACCTACCTAAATGTGAATAGAAGTTGTTGTTAATAAAATACTTGCATGAGTTGTACAGGGACCTTCTAAATGTCTGTGCTTCCTGGGGAGACCAAATGACCTCTTTTTTACAGATACCAAGATCAAAGCTCTTGGTTTAGATACTCCAGCTGTCTCTCTCGTTGGCATTTGACATGCAACCCAGTCCATTTAAAATCAGGGGGCATGTAAACATTTTAACCCTTGGCAGCAGTATCTGAGGAAGATGCTAGCAATAAATGGTCATAACTGCCCAGGCCAAATCACATTTGATGTCCTTCCTTTGAAGTCCATGCAGGCACTGTACCCTATGGTTTTGACAAAGAGCCAAGTCCAAAAAAAGGCTGTAGGCTCTCAGAGCTGGCCGGATGTGGACTTTGGGATCCAGAGTGGCTCCATGGAGCTGAACGGTTGTCTCCAAACCCACCTCAGGCCTTCATGCCTGACCTTGGAAGGTCTTTGCCCACGGCTCTGCTCTGGTGCACTGCCTGCATCATCCCAGCACTCAAGTGGCAATTTTTTTTGGCTAAGCAGAGAGGCACCTTCATCCCTTGTGAAACCTCCCTCAGCGGTTGCACACATAGGTAACACAAGCTGACAGGCTTAGACCCTGCACTTGATACAGTCACAGCTATTTTCTTTTTTTAAAATCAGTGCCACAGGAGGGTGCCATCTTTCTGTTTAAGCCCCTGTTGGTCAAGTCCCTTGCTCAGAACTGAGTCACAGGGTTCAAATCCCTCTTGAGATCCATTGTGTCCTGGGAGAATAGGGGATGATGGATGTGAGCCCAGGAGGACTATCCTGGCACGCCCACATCTTTCTTACCAAAGTCAATTTGAGTCCCTAGGGACAAGCGAGCAAACACCACCAAAATATTAATTTTCAATGTTAGTAAAATGAAATTAATTAGTTTTAACTTTCTCTCCTCCACAACCCTATCAAATTACCTTTGAAAATTATTTTTATCTTTAACATCTGTTTCATTGTGTTTAAAATTATCTGTTCTCATCCATCCGAATTTTATACTGGGAGTCTTACATGTCCACTTGTTTAGAAGTCAGTCACAGGTGTTCGAGACCAGGTTGGATGGGACCCTGTGTGACCTGGTCTAATGGGCGGTGTCCCTGCCCATGGCAGGGGGGTTGAAACTAGATGATCTTTATGGTCCCTTCCAACCCAAACTATGCTATGTCTCTATGACTTTAAAAAATCCTATGGGTAGAAGGATTTTTTCTGGAGTGGATTTCTGGTCTTCACTGCCAGGTTGATTTCTGTCATAATTTTGGAAGAGATATCAATGGAAAACTAGCACCCTTCTCTTTTGCAGCAAGAATCTCTCTCTCTCTCTCTCTCTCTCTCTCTCTCACTCTCTCTCTCTCTCTCTCTTTTCAGTCCTTTAAGAAACCATGATGAATTCCATCCCATTTGACCCCAGAAGCAACCTGTGTCCTGCAGCAGGTACTCATGATCTGGAAAAAAAAGATTGAGCTACATATCAGATAAAATATGTCCCATTGGCTTGTCTGTGGCCTGAATGTCATTCTCTCCTTGCAGGGAGCTCAGTCACTTAACTCAGCTTCATTTTGGGTTCAGATGCTTAAATACTTTTGCCTTTAAAATGCCAAAGAGCCCCAGGGCACCTACGCACAAGTCAGCTGTGGTGCAAAGGCAGCAAGACAGGCTGATGTGACACTGGCTACCAGAGGGGTAGAGCAGACCTGTGGCACAGCTGCCTCAAAAGTTGATGCAGAACTTGTTCAATACCACATGATGCTCGTGGTGAAGAGGAAGAGGGCACTGCAGACCTGGCTACGTTTTTCCCAGAGAGACTGTCATTGTAAGGCGAGTGCTGCAGAGTCAAGTCTGATAGCTGTTGCCTGCCTGGCTGTGGAGAGGGGAGCCATGTACATGGATGAGGTGACAGGAATTGGTTCTCAGGGGGAGGTCTGAGAACCCATTTCCTTCTTGGAGAACAGCTGGTGATGTAGTCAGCTGAAATGGCGGAAATAATCCTGATCCCAGCAATTTCCCTTCTCCAACCACAAAAGAGTTTCTGCTGCACTCACCCCTGTGCTTGGCGTCTGCCAACAGCTCAGTCTGCCTGCTTGCTCCTCCTGGTGCCATTTCCCTCCTGGACAGACACTTCCACAAAGGATTTGTCTCCCCTATGCCCGGACAGGGAACAGCTCAGTTAGACATCTCCCACAGCTCTGTGATCTCCCACCTCAGATCTCTGTGGGTAGCAGTGAGGTATCCTCAAGAGCATCCCTGTGCTTGAGTCCTGCTGTCTGTTGGCAAATGTAGCTAAACACTGACATTTAATGGAGCAATCCCTGAGTCCCAGACCAAACAATGCCATTTATACTCATGCTGTTCTCCTTCCTGATCTTACCCTAAGAGGTTCCTCCAAGGTGGAAGTTGCTTCAGCCCTGTGTATGGCTCCCCATGGCATGCTCACAACCACTCAAGCTGTGATGATTCCTCCATTATTAAACTCATGAGCACTTCAAAACTACACTGAGAGATGAATTAGTAATATTTAACTCAAATGGACTTCAGCTGACTTTCAGTATTTAAAGACAATGGCAGACAACTGCAAATAAAGCTACTAACAGCATTGTAAGTACCGGAGAATCTGTATTCAACAGCTATTGTCAGTAATCGTGCAAGTATTTTATACCAAGATCTCAGTGAACATGATCTAAGGAGGTCATTGAAAGGGGAAATTATAAAATAATGCTAACCTCTGAAGGTTTTTTCCCCCATTATTCTTTCTTATAGAACTGCAGCTATTAAAGTGTCTTGTTAAATATGTGGTTTTTAAATAAGTGCCCACTAGCACAAAATTTACTGTGCCTTAAAATTCTGTCAAAGTTATGCTTGTACAAAGAGATAAAACAATCTAACTACACCATTTCATTATTTAAACAAATACACTTTGAGCTCTAGTGGCAAGATTTTGTTGTTGTTAACTGACAGTAATTGTATCAGTGCATTTATTTCCACTTCCAGATGATGTTACAGAAAACTGTTGGGGAATGGTTTCCTAGTAGAATCATAGAATTTATTGAGTTGGAAGGCACCTCCAAAGGTCATCTAGTCCAACCCCCCTGCAATAAGCAGGGACATCTCTAACTAGGTCAGGCTGCTCAGAGCCTCATGAAGCCTGACCTTGAATGTCTCCAGGGATGAGGCCTCCACCACTTCTCTGAGCAATCTATTGCAGTGATAGGTTGGTAGTAGTTGATAGTAGTACTAGTGTAGGTGAAAATACTAAAAGAAGCACTCTGCTGAACTTGTGTAGTTAATACAGAGTTGTCTACAGGTGTTTATATAGTCAAGAAATTGAAGAAATCAACATAACATCTTCAACATTGGTGCTGTTCAACAATTGCTACCTAACCAGAAAGACTGAGACCTGAATTCCAATCCTGCAGGTTGCTATCAGTTGCTGATATGGATCACCACTCACAGCTCTAATTGACTGATTACACAAAAGCACTTTGCAAAATCAAAGCTAAGCCTGTACAAAGTATGAGCTACAGTTCCTAGCAACTGGTTCCAACAGAGCTTCAAAGTTTGCACAGAGTCACCAAAATTGAATTTGCCAACTTAAAAGCAAAACTCAGGGGACTTGTCCTGTGCATTTGCAGAGTCTGAAGGAATAATGAATAGAACAAGAATAGCCAGATGAAACATTAATTGCCAGGGTCTAAATTGAGCAGCATTGTTTAAAAAATATATTTTCTGTTTGGCTTCAAGTGAAAAAAGGATTTAGATCAGAGTTGGTGTTAACATTGGAAGATCAGCTTTTGATTTGCCGATAGCAAAGTTCAGATGAATTTCAAGAAAAAAATGATAGCAGAAACTAGCATGCCTCTGGAATATGGTTTCATTGATGGGGCTGTGAGCTTGTTTTGCTTTTACCTATTTCAGAACTAATTAAATTAACTGGTACTGAGTCTACCTATTTACACTGTAATCTCAAATCTAATTCTGCAGATGGCCTTGAGACATCTTTTTATCTGTTGCCTTAAAAACAAGCAGAAATGCAGAGGCAGAGAAAGGGAAGCATCATCAAAATTCCTGGTAGTCACTGACGATCTGAATATCAAACTGCTCTGTTGTCACAATTATTTAGAAAGAAGCCATCTTGCTTTTAATATTTGCTATGCTCTCGCACAGCAAATGGTGGAATATCAGGTCAGAGGCATAAAATTTATGTAATAAATTAGTCACATTAACCACAATAAGATTTTGTGTTCTATTTCTGCAGCACCACGCTATCCATTTTATGAAGGCTAGGATATGTTTAAAAAGACCCTCAGAGTTTTCATGGGCATTTCAGCAGCCAAGGAACAGAAGCTATTATACCTTTGCAACCTAATAAATTCTGCCAGACTGGTGGGTTTTTCTTCTTTTGAAATTCAGAGAGGAGATAAACGAGTTAAAATAACAAGGAGCAAAACTACCTTCCTGCAAATCTTTGCTGACTTCTAGTTTATGGAAAAAGACAAATGTAATTTGGGACAGCAGATTTGTATTAAAATGTGACCCTTTACAACTGGAATGTCCATAATGGGTGGCAGTTGAAAGATCTGTTTTATAACCCCGTCACTTCTTTAACAGCCACGCATGCAGTAATTTTTGCATTCAATTTCCTGTACATGTGTAAGACAGCTTGCCCAAGGGAATTAGGTTCCCCTACAATCCTCCTCCTTTTCCTGAGCATATGCAATTTCTAGCCACTTGAGGAAAGAAAGGAAGGGGGAAAAAATCATAAGAAAGCCCACAATAACACTTACTGTATTTATGAAGCAGTGAACAAGTTTGCATTTTTTGCTTCCAGGGAAATGCAAAAGGTCATGGCCTGACCCCACCAGAGTGTGCCACAGCTTTGCCAGCTGGAGAACAAGCTCTCCTCACTGGGGAGAGCAGAGATGTCCCCCATGACAACTGCCAGAGACAGATGCAAATTGCTGTATTCCCCTTTCCACTTCCAGCTTTTCCAGCTGAGAATGGAAGAGACAGGGGAAGGCATGGGAGAAGAGTTAACCTCAGTCTTGCAGCTAATGGGGATACTCCTTAGCCAGCTATGACAAAAGATGGTAAAGATATCATCCAGTTTTAATAACAACCATCTTCACAGTAATCCTGGACTGTCATGGCACACACTGTATAGCTTAAAATTTATTATTTGGCATGGGAAATCATAAGGAAATCCTTTACTTAACAATGGAAAGTGTTTTCAGACCGTTTGATAACTGACACTTCCTTGTCTATTGTTGTTGGGTTTGATGCGGAAACTGCTGGAGGGAATCAGTAGCCCAGGCTGTGCCCAGAGGACTGACTAGACAACTGATTAATCTCCCCTGTCTGTGTAGTTCTTTCAGAGTAATAAAAGTAAATCAGCTACAGAACTACAGAAGGAAATTTTATACACTTGGTTATCTCCGCTAACTAATGCTCCAGGCTTTTGGAGCTGGCTTTGGGCAGCTAAGGACCCTTAGTGCCTTCAGGAAAACCACTCATGCCTTGCACTAGGCATGGGCGTTAACTTCAGCAGTGCAGGGGCTTTGAAAGGACATGTTATGCACTGCCTGCAGACTTGAGGTCGCCTGTCTTGTGGTGGATGATGGTGCTCCCACCCAACCCCTGCCAGCAGGTGAATGGTGGTCATTCCAGTTTGTCAGTGCAGATCATCTATATTTAAAGTCTGAATGTGCATATAGGTCCATATCAATATGTATGAAAGCTCTGCAACCTTAAGTGTAAAACTGGTGTTGTGGCTTTGAGCTAAGACTAGATATGGTTTTGGTTTTGTAACAGGCATCACCCCTGGTTTTGGCACAGTCACATCCCCCTGGAGCAATTTAATGCCCCTCTGCTCTTCTAGGAGTGAGGATGGTCTCCAGGATGCCTAAGCACCACACTGCAAGGGACTCACAGGTGTAATTGAAGTACAGATGGTGGTAATAACTCCAGAAAATTAAACACAGGGTTTTTTTTGCTTTTATTCCTTTTTTTTTTTTCAACAGACAATAACCATTTTACAAATAATTTGCCCAGGCAGCGCTGCTCTCTGCACCCAAATACAATCAGAAATCTAACAAAGCAGTCAAGATATTAATCATTTTTTCTGGTTCCTTTAAAAAACATTGAGTCATATGGCAAAATAAACTCCCATCTGGATAATTTTTGTTGACACAGTAGCATACATTGCCTAGAGAAGCTGCCTTCTTTGATTTGTTTCATCCAGCAATGAAGTAAATGGGTCTTAGCTCCCCAGCTACATTATCAGCAAGAGCATTAGCGTGGCTGCTGTGCCATTTATCTCCTGTGCTTCCTGACACGTCCTTCGTCCTGCTGTCACAACAGATATTTCTGCATCTGGAGACACTCTGCAGTGAGCGTAGCAGCCCAAAGCAGGTACACCAACAGCAAGAGAGACCTAGGGGACAGCACATGCCGAATAAAAAGGACAGACAAGAGCGTGGTGACAGCACCCTGTATGTCACAGAAGCTGCTTCTGCACCTGGGAAGGGCATTGCTCATCTGTGGGTACAGAAGATGGGGAACAGCATTGTGCATGAAATGCTTTTCACTTTTTCAGAAAAAAAGGCACAAGCCCTGCTGTGCTTTACATTTCCCAAAATACCCTCAAGGATAAAAAGGCTCCAGACACCTTCCGCAGGACCAGGGCACCGACACGGAATTTTGGCAGCTGTTAAACTGCACAAAACTATTCTAGCTGGCCAATCACAGAGTCACAAATGGGTTGAGGTTGGGAAGGACCTCAGTAGATCATCTTGCCCAACTCCCCTGCTCAAGCAGGGCCACCTAGAGCCAGTTGCCCAGGGCTCTGTCCAGACGACTTTTGAATATCTCCAAGGATGAAGATTCTACTCCCCGGGCAACATGTGCCAGTGCTTGGTCACCCTCACAGTAAAAAAGTGTTTCCTGGTGTTCAGAGGAACCATCCTGTGTTTCAGTTTGTATACATTGCCTCTTTTCTTGTGACCAGGCACCACTAAAAATAGCCCAGCTGCCTTCTTTGCAGCCTCCCTTCAGGTTGTACCTTGATAGGATCCCCCTGAGCCTTCTCCAGTTAGAACAGTCCCAGCAGTCTCAGCCTTTCTTCGTAGGACAGATGCTCCAGTCCCTTAAGGATCTTCATGGCCCTTTACTGGACTATCTCTAGTGTATCCAAGTCTCTTTTGTACGGGGGAGCCCAGAACTGGACCCAGTATGCCAGGTATGGCCTCACCAGTGCTGGGGAGAGGGAAGGATCACCTCCCTCAACCTGCTAGCAACACTCCTGATGCAGCCCATGGTACCATTGGCCTTCTTTGCAGCAAGGGCACATTGCTGGTTCATGTTCAACTCGGCGCCCACCAACACTCCCCGTCTGCTTTCTGCCAAACTTCTTCCCATCTGGGTGGACCCCAGCATGTACTGTTGCCTGGGGTTGCTCCTCCCCAGTTGCAGGATTTTGCATTTCTCCTTGTGGAACTTCATGAGGTTCCTGTTGGCCCAGTTCTCTAGCCTGTTGAAGTCCCTCTGGATGACAGCTGGCAAACTTGCTGAGGGCATACCCTGCTCCACCATCGAGATCATTAATGAAGATGTTAAACAGGGCTGGACCCAGTATTGACCCGTGAGGTACATCGCTAGTTCCTGGCCTCCATCTAGACTTGGAGTCACTGCTTACCACTCTCTGGGTCTGTTTGTTCAGTCAGCTTTCGATCCATTCAGTCCTTTCAACACCCATTAGATGCCATCATTAGTGTTCAGCATCT
The DNA here is from genome assembly GCF_000691845.1 of Merops nubicus. Classification (NCBI taxonomy): domain Eukaryota; kingdom Metazoa; phylum Chordata; class Aves; order Coraciiformes; family Meropidae; genus Merops; species Merops nubicus. Next base: position 42,013 of record NW_008630156.1, on the reverse strand, counting down.
TAGAACACAAGGATTGCCTACTAAGATAATCCTCACAACTGCAAATCTTGCATTTGACAGCTGAGGAGTGCAGATGCTTTATTACCTCCTCCAAAGTGCCTGAAAGGTCATTCTGCTCTGCCCTGCTGTGTGATGCAGACAAAGCACTGGACACATCACACAAACAGATGGACTTGGTACAGAGAAAGGGACCTCATCTCCCTCTGGTGGCATGGCATCTGACCCTGATGCCATCAGGGAAAAAACATGGCAAACGGAGGAGAATCAAAGTGATTTTAACCAGCTTGTTACACTGGTAGCACAGCAGCCTTTAAGAACAAGATGGTTCTTTCTGTCCTTAGACAGGATTTCATTTAGTACACTGCAGTAATGGGGAGGCTGTAGAATGCCAAACATGTCTCCCTTCACCTCTACTCACAGCACTCACAAGCTGTCAGTTCCTCTGCTATGAGCTTGCTTTTCTTGACAAGGACAGTGCTGACCACATATGCTGGCTGGAGAACTGCAGCACTTGGTGCCAGAGGCAAACCTGCAACTGGACTAGTTACAGCTGTTGAGCCTCCACACCAAAATCTCCCCTTGCAGAGCCACTGGCATACAGCACACATCCCTCCCTGCTACCCTGTCCACAGCACCTCCCGGGTCTGCATTTGTGTGGTGGTTTCAGGGCAGTCAGTGTCAGTCCTTTGTGCTACTGGGCTCAGCATTATCCACCTCCCCCAAAGCACTGACAACAGCCTAGAATCCAAACCTCAGCAAGACAGACTCTTTTTTTGCCATTTTTTTCGTATCCAAAGTGTGCTAATCAAATGACCAGCCTGCAGATTACACAGGATAAATGTAGGTAGGTGGTACACAAGCACAACGAGCTGCTGTCCCACCACCAGATCTGGAGCCACTGAACTGCAGCATTGCTGGTAGGAGGCTGCCACTGCATGAGGATTCAGCTGTTCTGTCTCCATAGTTTGCTCAATCGTGGGTTAAAGTGCACAGATTTTTTTTTATCCAACCATCTGGATAGAAGGTGTCCAGGTCATAACGGCAAACTTCATGTCATCACTCAGGTAGTTTAGTGCTGATAGTGACTGGCCATGTATGTATTTACCAGGCGGGTTCCTGAACAAAACAGGGCTAACTTTCTAATGTTAAAAAGAAAGGGGGGGCAAAATAAGCAGCTTGACAAATGTTTTTATTTCAGACTTTTAAAACCTTGAGCCTGAGAACTACAAATACATCGAGGAGTCTAGGTCCTGTTTAGGAAAGCAGCAGGGATTAAAATGCCTGAGTAAGTGACAGGCATTAAGAACCTTTTTGCTCCCAGGCCTAGAATGTTATTGATACACGGGTTTGCCAGAAGACTTCTTCTGGGGAACAATTTGTTCAGTTATTCTGAATTGATACATTTTGTTCTGGTTGTGGATGCACTGCTGAAGTAAGAAGGGACAACCTGTCCTTTCCATGATGAATTAAACACTAATGTGCTTTGGAAAGCAAGAAGGAGGGATACTGTGAGGTTCATCAGAACTGGGTTTATTTCACATTCATTCCCAAAGTCTTTATACATTTGTGGCCAGGTTCTCTTATTTGTTTGAGTCTTTATTGCCTAACATATAAAAATATTTCCCTTCTCTGCAATCCTTTAACTCTCTTGTCTGTTCAGCTTGTAAGCTTTGTCTGTGCAAATACGGTGTGTGTTAACAGGGCTCCAATATTAGATGGCAACACTGTTGTAATAATAGGTGTAGCCAGCTCATATTGAATCACCATATATTTGATGCAATAGTGACAGTTTCAGTGGAATTAGGCTAGGGAGAAATTTAGCCAAGAGTCTTTAGCAGTGATTTAGACATGAATGCCCTTTTTCTGTAAAGCGATAGCTGGAAGGATTAAGATTGGGAGGTTAATCTTTCCTAACGGCTAACTCATTGTTTTCTCATGATTCCAAAATTCTTTGGTAAGAGACATGGTCTGGACAGCTCACCATGAGCAATTTTGGCATGGAAAGTTAACCGCAAAATAGTCAGAGCTGGATACCTTGCAAAACTCACTCAAATACCAATTTCCTTCTGAGTCTTCTAAAGATGCCAGACACATTCCTCTCCATGTCCAACAACTCTGTTTTCTGAAACGGGAACACTTACACACACACACACACACACACATCCATGCAGAGACACACACATGCTCAAAAGAGACAACCTCAAGTCTGCCAAAGAACACGTACGCTGGAAAATATATCGATTAAATAACTTGTTTTCTTATCACAGACTAAGAAAGCTTACCCATTGTCAGAAAGGCTGCTGCTCATAGGGGAGGCAAACATCAAAATTAGTATTATTTAATTAGAAATCTTCAATACCTTTTTTTCCTCTGGTTTCTGAAGTCGGAAGTCATTCTGACAAGTATTTGGGACAGCAAGAGATTGTCCTGCTAGTCCTTCCAAGGAGGAGGAAGACTTTCAGTCAAAGAACTGTTGGAAAGCTCAGAGGGAAGGTGCCATGAATACTTTCTGACTTAAATCCCAACACCTGGAATTTAAAATGAGACCCCTTGGTGCTATGCTAATAGATACCCAGCATAAATCTGCTTCCAATCTCCATTTGTAAATTTTGTCCTTAATGAAAACCTAACGTTAGCTAATTTTTAATGAAAGCTTTTTGTTTGCAGTAGATTTCTCTTTGGTCTTTCTGACACAAGTCTACAGTTCAGCTTTGTGCCTTTTGGACACCCTGTCTACCCACACTCCCTCTGGGGCACTTTTGTTATGGTCTGTTTGGTGGTTGCATGGCCTTCCTGCTCTTGCCAGGGGAAACCTTCCTCCATGAGGATCCAAGCATATTTATAGGCTAAGATAGGGAGGTCTGGGGCTTTTTTGAGTGTATTTTTTAATATATCAAGGGTCTGAGGACTTCAGGGCAGTTTGTGCTGAGGGTGACCTGGAATAGAGAATGCTGTTCAGACTTTCATGTAATCAGTTCAAAATATATGCAGAGCAGATTTAGGAAGAGGACTTATGAAAAAGCCATGTATTAGGCAAAATCTGCTCCCATGGTTAGATCCAAGTGGCACACACTCATCAACAGAGCAGTGCTGGGCCACCAAAGAGTGCTTTTGGAAAACTGCCAGAGCACAGAGTTGGGGGATGACATTTCTCAGTCACGCCCCAAATTCTTGTAGTCTTCCATTCTGTTAGAAGTGAAAGTCTCATGACTTGGAAATTGTTAGTTATGATTCCAGATCCTAAACAATTATTAAAGAGGGCTAATATTTATGGCACAGCTGCAATCAGAAATAACAGCTGTAAAAGTGCCATTGTGGCTATCTGGTTCATGAACAGCTTTCTTCGCTCTGTTTACAAATCAGGGGAGTTGTCAGCCTCACAGACTCAGCCAGAGAACTGAGATTTAAATGGGACCATTTCTGGCTCAATAATCATTAGCAGTGCTGAACTTTCTGCAAGATAGAGTCCTCCATCTAGGCACAGATTTATATCGCTAGGATCGGAGCCTCCAGCACATAAATTCTTTCGAGGCCAGCACTGCCTACATTTATGTTTTTAAAGTATCTCACTGAAAGGGGCCTCAGAGCCATATTATATCAGAATTAAATGTTATTTTTAAATCAATATATTCCTGAATCCATTATGCAGTTTTGGCCAACCCCAGGCATTACTGTTGATAAAAAAATAGTAATTTAATTTTACAGGCTAATTTACTATGGACAGCTTTAGATGAAGCAGTGACCTGATGTATTTTTGAGACTGGTGGAGAGACAGAGAAAATAAAGCAGAGAAAAATATTTGAAGCTTTAACAACAAAGTCCAGATTTGGAGGAAATTATTTTGTGCCCCACAAATATGGTTACTGTGAATTTTGGAATGAATTGTATAACTTTTTTTATAGTGGTATAGAAAGAAACTTTTTTTAACAAATGCAGTTCTAGCTGTCCCTTTTGGGTTGTCAAGTCCAAGTGTGCTGTGCACAGGATATAATTAGCCTGATGCACAAGCTAGTGAAATAAATGGTCTTTTAATGCTGCTCAGGGTGCTCAAAGAAAAGAATAGCCAATGTAAAAAAATACATTGCAACTGGAAGTCAAACAAAATTGTTTCTTGTAAATGGTTTTTGGCTTGTTTCCTCATTTTATCTCTGGATGTTTCTTGCTTTCCCCCCACCTTTTTCTTTAATTGAATTATTCTGCATTGCTTCCAGGGAAGTAAACCTGCTGCAGGCACAAACATCCCTGACTACGTGATCTTCCCACCCTGTCCCAGCCAGCTCCCATTTCCTACTTTTCCTCTCAAGAGACAGCCTTGCCATCTCTCCCCTGGCCCACTGCCGTGCACGCCAGGCTGCCTGCTGAGGATGCCCCCGCACCAAGCAGGCTGCGGGCTGAGCAGGCTAAGCCTCAGCAGAGCTGGGTGTCAGGAGACCTCTCATCTGCCCCCTCTGCACTGTGCAGGAATGTCGTTCAATTTGTCATCTTGCTTTTTTTCTTGGAAGTGGAAACACTCTTCTGGATCCTACTGACTTCTACTTCTGGCTCTTTCTCTTCAAGGAAAAGCAAGTTCAGTCCTGAACTTCAAGAGCACTTTGCTTAGGAGCTGTTATTTTAAGAGGAACTTGCTTTAAATTACTTCAGTTCTTAAGTGCATATAATTTGTAAAGAGGATAAGTCTCATGCTAACTATACACATCCAGTGGATGTTCCTATTGAAAGGCCATCCTTCTTCCATGGCATGCTGAAAAAGGGAAATTAATCACAAAACACAAGTCTCCCTGAGCTGGACAGAGTGCAAGTGTCTCCCTATCTTGGTTCAAAGACACTTTTGGCTCTGAGCCCTAGATCCCTTTGAACTGGTGGCAACCTTCCCACTGCCTTCAGTGGCACTGAATTTGGCCCTTGGACATTTATGCTGTTAAATGGAGCTAACAGTCCGTGGGTGAGCCAGGAGAAGGGTCCCCTCAGCCCACGGGGTCATGGGGTCTGACTCTCACTTACTCAAACATGCAAAACAACACCATCAAAAGCTCATAAACAGCGGCGAAGGCTGGAGGTTAAGAGAAACGTCTCCATGCTTCACAGAAATCCAAAAGCAGTTGTGCAACTGCAAACACATTAAAGCATGAGTCAGTCCAGCTTTTGGAGGGAAAACACATCCCATGGTGGTCAGATACAGAGGGTAGATGGACCGCATGGCCCACTGCCATCTTAAACTGGTGCTATTTTAGGTCTCTTATATTATTTGCAAAAACAACCCTTTCAAACCAACTTTTGCGCCACGAAGTGGGGTGGAACTTCCCTGTAGGCTGGGCTTCTTCCCCAGATCTCAATATTTCAACTCTTACACTCTCGATTTTCCACTTTCCTTTCCTGTAACTCTGCTCCCATTTTTCTTAACACTGTCTTTTTTTTTTTGCCTCCTCCTCCATGCTCACACCTTCTTAATCTCAGCATTTGCAGTTACTCTTTTGCTATTTTTCCATCAGTTGGTATTCTTCTGTCTAGTTAAACAAATTACTTATGGAGCTCTGTTTAAGTGTTGCTTTCTTCTCACATGCTCCCACACTCCAGGTTTTCCTTAATTCTTTGCCAGCATTGGTGCTTGATTATTTGTGTTGTTATTAACTGCTTTGGTATGTGCCCATATTTATGCTAGGATTTTTTCCAGTTCAATCACTGCCCTCACCTACCCAGTTTGATGAACAACTTCTTTGCTTTGCTAAGGAACATCTTTGTTAAATGCCTTTTTCTTAACACATCTATGGAAAATCCAGCCTCTTGGAAGCTCAGTTGTTTAAAAACTTTTTTATTTATGAAAAGCTGGAAAAGTGAAGGTGAGTTAAGCCACTGGTGCAAGCATGCTATAGAGGCAGTATTTGGCTGGTCACCTTTTACTAAAGGGTGAAGTCAGCATCCCCTTGTTCACCTCGCCATGCAGCTGTAAACCTCATGCAGCTTGTGACAACATACACAGCAGTCAGTATGTGGGAGAAATACAGTTTTAGCTCTCAAATTTTACACACTGTTGTTATGGACTCTGAAAAGATGGCAGCTTTCCATCCAGAAAGAGCTGGACTTGTATGTGGGTGAAGTCAGCCCTGTATTTTACATCTGTACTTGTCTCATCTACCACAAAGTAAGGATTTCTGGAGAACAGGTCACTCACTGCATTAATAAACAAAAGCATGTTGCTATCCTCACAATAAGTGTCATAGAAAGCAATGAAATTATCACACACATCCTATGATCCATTTCCATGTAGATTTTCAAACCCAGCTTGGCATGTTTTCTTGGAAAATGTGAGTTTTTCAGTGAACAGGCCATTCAGTTGTTAAAATATTGCCTTTTTGCAGAGCATGATTGAATGCGTCTTGGATGCCAATCAACTCACCCAGTGCAGAGAAAGAACAGACAAAACTCTTGGAGTGTTAAAAAGCTCTTTAGCTGCCATCCACCTTCCTCCTTTCCTTAAGCAGTCAGTCTGGTGGGGAGCTGGTTTTTCTCTCCTTGCAAAAACACTTGGGCATGTGCAGTGCAAGGTTTGAGCAAAGCAGCTTCCAGCAGAAGCAAGTCACTTCTTAACCAAGAGCACAACTCAACTCAGCGCAGACAGAAATGAAAAATGAAAGGTTAATATTTTGGCTCCAAGGTCCTTCTGGCAGACTTGAGATTATCGTTGGACGTGTCAAGAAAAGCTTTCAGGACAGACCTCGGAGCCAAACATTTCTGAAGTGACTCTCAGTTTTGGGAAACTCGGCTGTGCTGTGCCCAGCTTGAGAAAAAAGGATCTGAAAATTCAGCTTGCAAGAAATTAGGCCCCTTTGTGGGGTAACGCAGCCCTCTACCTCCAGTAACTCCCCACATATAAAAGCACTGAGCAAATCCTTCTTGAAGCTGCCTCTATTTCTCCCCAGTAAGACATCTCTGTAAGATGATTATCATTTCAACATGAACGTCTGGACCACATTAGCTTTTGAGATGTTTTTGCATTTCTGTTACTGAGACCTAACTGCTTTCAGCAAAATCACTCCCACTGGAAAATTAATAGACGTTTTGTCACCTATTTCATCAATGACATTGAGATTTCTTACAAGTGAGAGCTTAGATGTCAGCCTGCTGCTTCAGAAAGGCCTGGTAAATCACAGACCCAGGGAGGACACATCATGCTTGAACTCGTGTTCATCGGTCAGACCTCAGAGTTGGCTCCAGGAAGAAAAAAACAATTCTCCCCTCCCTACAGCACAGATGAGGAGTTCCCCACTGAAATCAGTCTGGCTCAAAGTCTGGCTCAAAAACCTTTATAATATAGTCATAAAAGTCAGCCTTTTATGACTATATTTGATTTAAGGCTGAATGAATAACTTAATGTTCAATGACAAGTGGTATCCATCCCTCAGGCTCTGTACTGGGACCTGTGCTGGTTTTATATCTTCATCAATGACACAGATAGTGGGATCGAGTGCACCCTCAGCAGCTTTGCAGATGACACCAAGCTGAGTGGTGTGGTTGATACACCTGAGGGGTGGGATACCATCCAGAAGCATATGAATAAGCTTGAGAACTGGGCCTGTGTGAACCTCGGGAGACTCAACAAAGCCAAGTGCAAGGTCCTGCACTCGGGTCGGGGCAGTCCCCAGTATTAATACAGACTGGGGGAGTGATGGATTGAGAGCAGCCCTGCAGAGAAGGACTTGGGCTTATTTGTAGCTGAAAAGATGGACATGAGCCCATAATGTGTGCCCAGAGCCCAGAAGGCCAGCCATATCCATGTCAGGGGTTGCATGAGAAGAAGTGTGGCCAACAGGTCAAGGAAGGTGATTCTATGCCTCTGCTCCACTTGGTGAGACCCCACCTGCAGTGCTGTGTCCAGCTAGGGAGTCCTCTGCAGAAGCAAGACATGATCCTGCTTGAGCAGGTGCACAAGAGAGCCAAAAAATATACAGAGGGCTGGAGCACCTCTCCTATGAGGAAAGGCTGAGAGAGTTTGGGTTGTTCAGCCTGGAGAAGGGAGGGCTCTGGGTGGGGAAACCTTACTGCAGCCTTTCAGTACTTGAAAGGGGCTATAAGAATGATGGGGACTATCTTTTTGGCAGGGTTTGTTGAGACAGGACAAAGTGTAATTGTTTTAAACTAAAAGACGGTAAATTTAGACTAGATATAAAGAAGAAATTTTTTACAGTTTGGGTGGTGAAATGCTGAAGCAGGTTTCTCAGAGAGGTGGTAGATGTCCCAACCTGGGAAACATTAAGGTCAGGCTGGACAGGGTTCTGAGCAACCTGATCTAATTGAAGGTGTCCTTGCTCTAGTGCAGAGGGGTTAGACTACATGGCCTTGAAGGGTCCCTTCCAACCCAAACCATTCTATGGGTCTGTAAACACTAGGTCAGACCTGGAGCATGTCTGAGACAGACTGTGCAGCTTTAAACTTGCACTTAAATGGGAAGGCAGATCTTAGTAGTATGGAGGATAAAACTGTCAAATTAAATTTTGCAGTGCAGTTAGGTATGTAATTCATCTGTGAATCCTCTGCTACTGCAACCTCTTCAAGTCTGGTCTGCCTTCCCTCTAACTCTCTTGTATAGCCATGGGGTGAAAATACACACCTGAAATGTAGGAGACTGAACCTGAGATTTGAGAACAATATTCCTCCTCCAAATACCTCTCCCTGACCCTGACCTGATGAATATTTCAACTTGTACAGAAAGTGAGAAAACTTCAATAGGGGAGCATCACTCCAATAGCTTAAAGGCTCTCTGACCTTGCAAGCAAAGTGTGAACTGAGGGACCAGCTTCAGATGAGCTGGAGGAGAGGTTGTCTGCATGGCCACACAAGTGGCTCAGCTAACCTTGAAAGGCCATGCCCCTGCACTGTCTGAATATCCCTGTACTTTGGTCCATAGGCAGGAAAGGGAGAGGACTGGGTGGTGTGCTTGAGGTTCATGCACATTTCCAGGTATCTTAGCTCTGCCAGGGCTTAGTAGGTCTGCTTAGACTTTCTGACAGAAAATTAGGCACCTGCTGTGTGTCAGGTGGCAGCTGACATGAAGTTTGGAACATCTCAGCAGAGCCTGTCTGCTGAATTCAGGCACTTCATCATCCATCCCTCTTCCCAAGGTCTTACTGGAATTTAATCCCTTCATCTCCCTGAAATGCTGCTCTGAATTCAGACATGCAAAGAGGCAGAGCTCAGGTTCAGATAGTAAAAACCAAATTCTGTTGCACCATCACTCTCCAAACACCATAGTCCAGAGGTGTCCAGCATACAGATGTGCAAGATGCACTCCCCTTCACTCTGTGATCTGCCCAGCATTGTACAGGCTGACTATATTTCTTTCACTGAAGAACATTCTTTCCAGGAGCTCATCAAGGCAAGAATAGCTGCAATTGTTTATTAAGGAGAACTTTTTGATTATTGATGCTTTTTGGATGGGTCGGGTCAATAGTGACTCAGCTGTTGCAACAGCACACAAGCTCCAGACTCCAAGTTGGCTGCCACAAGCTTCTACTACACTCTTTACACTCAGCCTGTTTGGGCCTTTTTTCACCCCCACACATTGGCAGCCGAGCAATGGAAAACAGAACATGTTCAACATTTAGAAGCGTTTATTTTTGTCATGACACAATTTGGGATTTTCCATTTAAGCCTGAAAAACAAACCCTAAGCAGACTTTATTAGGAAAATAGTAGCTATGAGGTAAACTTATGTCAACGAATGCCAAGAGGTCAAACAGACGATGCATGACATTTTGGTTGAATATTCTGCGTTTTCCTAGAAGCAGTGTGAAAGCTGGCTCACAAAGTATTTGCTGGAGCATTATAGTGCCTGGCAAATAGGGCAAGTCCAGAACGTTCCTGAAAGCAGAGCCTTATTCTGCTCTGTTGTAACAGAGGTCTTTTCTTCATGCACCAAACCTGAGTGCTCCAGGTGCCAAGGCTGGGGAGCAGAAGGGGATGCCAACAGCAACATGGTCACATTGCCAGCAGAAGCCAGAGGATGCAAGACAGGCTGGTGCCGTGGACATCCCTGCTCCAGCCTGGGTGGAGAATAACTGTGACTTTTCCCATGCTGCTCCCAAATTAATGAGTCGCAGTTCCTCCTGAAAGCAGTCCCAACCACCCCGCCAAAGTGAGAGGTTCACAGCTCTTTCTGGTGTAGGTGCTCTGCTCTTCAACAGAGGCAGAAATCCACTCAGCCAGCAAGAGGGGAAGCAAGACTAATGGTGAAAGCTGAATATGAGGAAGAGGAGGGCAACCATCCTTGCTTCAAGTAAGGTCCATATGTTATCTTCAACAATCACAAACCTACGCGATGTGTCTCACTCATTTTCACATCATACTCATCTTTACTCCTGCCTTGTTTTTAACTTTATGAGTGGTGTTTTTAAGAAGTTCACATGGCGTGAAATTCATAAGGAATAACACAAATTAGACCATTCATTTAGAGCTCCTATACTCCTGGGTTACTAGCTGTCTACCAAAATCTTGCCCCTATTCATCTTCAGGATGCCTTGGTATCATCTGAATAGAAATATTGAATACATAAAATATCCCAAGTTTCAAAAGGCTTTAACAGTTACTCTGGTTTAATATATTCCAATAACTCTAGAAAATTAACATTTATACATATTTTGTCCCCTTTCTTCATATTCTGCTTATTATTTCAGTGTTGATGGTGCCATTTCCAGGTATGCATTTCCAGAAATTATTCTCCCTGCTTTATACTACAGCACACAATATTTACAGTTGGTGAGTAAAATGTACAGCAGTTATGGGACAGGAATTAGAAGAAAGTCACCGAGACAAACAGGGCAAATTATCATCACTAGAGCACCTCAAATAAGTTAAGACTTAAATGTTACACACAAACATTTTGTAGATAGGCAATACACCCCAAAATTCCTTCTCCTTTCAGTAAACAAGGACAACAGTCAGATAGACACACGTTATTCATAAACTCTGCGTTGAAATGCAGTGATTGAGGAGAACTCACACACCAGAATTAAGTGTGCCAGTTTTCATGGCTGTGATAACCATGCTGTGATGGGCATATCCCAACAAGTCACCTGCAAGATCCAAATATTGTATAACACTGTGGCGTGCACAGGGGCTCCTGGAAGGTGCCATGACAATTCAACATTTTGCTGTATCTTTCTCATATGAGTTCCAAATTCACATGCTTTAGAAGACTTAATTGACTGCTGGAAAACAAGTAATACACAGAGAAGGTGAAAAGTGCAAAAGATAAGATGTTTCAGATGATGGAAAAGATTCCCAGCTGCACATGTGAAGTTGGAGAGTAAAGCCACAGCTATACCAGCAGATTTCTATGGGCAAGGCCATAAACAGGAGGAGACCTGGTGTGCAGACATGGACCACGTCGTGATGGCTGACTGTGGGAATACTCAGTCATTACAGCTAAACCCAACTGCTCTACCTCACAACCTGTCATGAGTAAGAACAAGGATTTACACACAGCCAGTAAGGTGAAATCCCCTGGCTCACTCTGCACAGACTTGTTTATGCAGTTATGCCCTAAATCTCAAGTCACGGAGCTCAAGTAGTTTCGAAAAATAGTAATTTGCATAACTCCTGATCAACTTTTTGCAACATTTGTGCACATAAATATGACCAGTAAGACCTCAAAGTTGAAATCCTGTTAGGATCACAGCACGTTTGAGAATCCAGCCTCCAAAAGAGGCCAGGGGTGTAAGGTGGGCCTATGTGCAAAGCGTAGGTCTACTGAGCCCTTCAGCTATACCTTGAAAGCTTCACTCTAAAGATTTTGACTTGTACTGTCAACTACATTTCCAACAACAGCCTTTCTGCCAGGCACCTAATTCACACCGAAGCCTGGTAGAGAGCCACTGAATAGAGGACCTGGGGCAAAAATCCCACTCAGACCGGCTGGGATGTGAAGGTACAGCCAGCTTCCTCTGAAATCCCAGTGGCTGGAAAATTAACCTTTTACAGGAGGAAGAAAGAGGATAAATGCTGGGCTCTGGTCATATTGTACAAATCCGTGTGTCATATAGATTGAGGTGTAAGCATCTCCATGCTTTGGATGAGCAGTAACTGAGATGCTTTAGTCAGCAGGCTATCACTTCCCCAAGTTTCAGGAGGTGAGAGATTGCAAACATAGATTGATCTTTAGCTCTTCCTCAGGATTAATTGATTAGAGTGGTTACCCATATGTTGACTGGTCCACACCCTTCCTTAAGTGACCCTTGAAGTGTATGAGCCACAGGTCCCAGTTCATAGTTCTGGATTCCTCTCTAGCAATTAGGCAGGTTCTTAAATCTGAGCCTCCAAATACATCTAAAAATCTTATAATTAGACTCAGGGAAAATCTTGCTCCTTTGCTGTGAAGAGCCACATCCACACCTCTGCAACACCTTCACATCTTTGTTGCCAAGGTTAAGTGCTTTGGTGGGGTATCCATCACCGGTGGACTCTGAAGTCCAGATCTTGGGCATTTGCCAGGATTCAATTTTAAGTACAAGGAATTTAGAGCTTTAAAATGTCAGTTTTGAACCACTAGGCCCAGCCACTGCTGATGTGGTGTAGGATGAAGCTGTAAGACTGAGATGAGTAAGATAGCAGAATCTGGTCCTTTCCAGTGCAGGGGAACAAAGCCCAAATCCTGCCTTGGGCACTCTGGCTAGAGCTGGCTCGTGTGCAGAGGCATTCCTAACACAATCCCACAGCAGATCCCAATAAAAAGACAAATGGAAGTCAACACACTTCCCCACCCTCCATTTCTTTGATGCTAGGCCCCCCTCCATTCACCCACACAAACTCTTGATGTAAATGGGTCAAGACTCATTCTCCATATGGGGCAGTGCATGCTATTTTTAATTTCTGAAAGTTAAACCAGCTCTGAAGCTGGATTAGTGGTGGCAGATCCCCCTAAACTATAGGCACGTAAACTGAGGGTGGACAGCTGCTCCGACGTTCCTGGCTGGGAATCCAACCCTTGAACACAGTAGATGCACATACATGGCTTCTTGGCTGCCCCATTTATGCCCATCTGTTACGATGGCACACTGCCTGCTTAGAAGTTGGTCAGATCTTTGCCCTTGGGTAATATACCAGGCAATGATGGATATATAAGGACAGCATGCATTTGGTGGCAGGAGATCTCTTCCCCAGGAAGGGCTTTCTCCTGCTCTGCCCGAACCTTGCAGTCTGGTGTGGTGGTACACACCTGTTTCAAAAGTGGCCTCCTAATAAGTAAGCAAGCCAAGGAGAAGAAAAGGAGCCTGTGGACTTCATGGAAAGTTCTGGCTGTCAACAATGAGCCAGGTTGTATTACAGAGCATTCCCGAAATACATATGGTTACCAATGGGGACATCAACATGATAGTTCCACCCACTGCCACCCTGTATAACAGGCAACGGGACCAGGGAACAAATCAAATTTCAAAGGATTACATACATCTGAGCCCAAGATACCACTTGTACATTTGCCTCAAGAAGAGAGCCAAGGGACACGACCCTTCCTGGTCTTTAGCAGGGGATATGATGCCCTTTCACATGGCAGCATGATCACTTGAATAACTATGTCAGGTCATAAGCAGTGATTTTCTTGTCTTCCTTTAAGATATATCCATTTCGCTCTGCATAAAGTGGGAGAACCCCCTTAAAGTAGAGACTGAGGATCTCATGGGCTTCTCTTTCCCCTCATCCCAAAGATTTTTTTTTTGCTGGAAGCAAATATCTTGAGTCTGTGGGACAAGTAGTGATGCATAAGAGGGCATGCACTACCCTGTCTTTGTATTTGCAGTAACACTTCAAGACCTCAGCTGACACTGAAGCCTTAGTCACTATCCAGGACTGTCCTGGGAAGCCTAAAATATAGACACAAAATATGGAAGAAGGCAAAAGAAGAATATAAACCTGCAGCTAACTACGAAGGACTGGATAAAAAGACTTACCTGTGCTCACAAAGGAAAGTTTTATTTTAGCAAAGCCCCTATAAATTGGTCACACTTTAGCTATGAGATAAGTCGTTCTATGTTAAAATTGCCTCAACTGCATTTGCGCTGGTGCAGGTTGGTAACCGTGCCTCATTTGCTGCCTTTCTCTCTCAACCTTTTCCACCACCTCATGATTCTGCTTCATGTTGATTGATTTAGTTCAGCAAAAGCCTTAGGAAAATAAAATTTTGATGTCACCTTGGTATCTGTTGTTAGGGGAAAAATCCCTCAAGATCCAAGGTCCTGACTCGGAGAGCAGGAGCATGCTGGATTTAATGCACGGTGCCAGGGATGGTGCTACAACCCCCTCACCCTACTCTGTTCTCCCAGCTAATATGCACCTATTTCTACACTGTCTGCAAAGCAGCTTCCAAACCCCGTGTGAGCTCTGGTGCCCAAATGAGCACAGCGGGCCAGTCCACCAGCACAAGCACGCTCCAGCTCCACCATCTCGTGGACAGGCGGCTGGCAGCCCTTCAGAGGCCATTCTTGCATATGACACACGTGTCCCCAAGGGTAGGTCTTGGAAGGATAACCGAACGCCTAGATCCCACTGAAATCCTATAGTCTCCTTGTCACCCAGGCCTCCACATAAATGGGGAATAACAGGAAATCTCTAGCTTAGAAGAGTGCTGTGAGGCAGTTGGGTACTGATGCAATTACAGCTATTTCTGTGCTTCAGGTGGACGGATCTGATGTACCACCCATGATGGCCCACTGCTGTCCAAACCAGCCTCCAGCATCTGTACGCTTTGCTGCAACATGCTGGCCCATATCCCATCGCTCACAGCCATTTAGAGTGCTCCTCAAGACTTTCTGGTGAAACCTCTGCCATTCAGTCACCGGGATGAGCTAATGCTTTAACAAAAAAGAAAGTCCCCAGTTTTCTCACCACCACCACCAATGAGAAGCCCTCGGTGTGAACTCGTGCCTCTGGAAGTGCAGTGCAGGGTGCTGCCCCACTGACCTCTCAGTCTGGCTCAGCCCCAGCAGCCAGGAGTGGATAGTGTATGCAGTTTCTGACCGTAGGCCATTCCTCTCACTCTAATTAAATCTGACAAGCCCAGTTTCTCCTTACATATTGCACTCACATGTTCCCGTACGAGAAGATTTTATTCCAGCTGCCATTGTATAATCAGAAGTATTATAGGTTTTGTTCTCTCTTGCCAGATAGTGTTTTTTCTCTAATTGGATCCATAAGAATGCCCTTACTCCTGAGATGAGACAGACTTTTGCCAAGACTAATGTGTGTAGAGGGGAGCTAACCTCATTTATACCTTACAAAGTCAAGTTTTTAATCCAGCAAAAGGATTTTATCATTCTGTTCTTTGGATGAGTGATATGGGGTGGAAGCCACCTAAGTGACCTAATAACTCTTAAGTAGTTAGTGTTATAAAGTCTTCTGAGAAAATCTTTCAGTTTGTGTCTGGGGGTGCATTTTGCAAAATGCCCATCCTAACAGATGCCCTGTAAGCACTAGTAGGTGTACACCTCACTGCTGAAATGCCTCTTGTATGTAGTCTGGCAGGATTTGTCTGTAGATGAGATGTGTCGGTGTCCAGCATGTTCAAACTTGAGCTGGATGTGCACAGGGTGTCTATATATATCTGTACACTTGAGTATCCAGCAAACCATCCCTAATTTCTGGCAAAACATCTGGCAGGTAGTTCATAATAGACCTGTCCCAGCTTTTCAGTCTTCCAGTGTCCTTAGCTACAAGTAATATTCAGGTAAAGGACCCCTTCCCTTCTCCCCTGTGAGGGTTCCTCTGCCTGAACAACTGTGGAACTCATACTGGAAAACTGGTGAAAAAAACAGGTCGTTCACACATCTAAACACCTGAAGGTCCAAGTTCCCCTCCAAGTCATGTCCCAGGACTTCACTAGCACACACAGACAGCAGCTGAGCCAGGGCTGGAGGATCTCAGTTTTGCACTTAGGACCACTGGGAGTTTCCTATTCATTTCATGGAGCTAGGTCAAGAGCACAGATCCTTTGTTTTCCAAATGCCTCCTACTAGTGAAATTATATTTCTGTTGGCAGCTGAGGGCCTTTGACCTCTCTGAGCAGCATGTTCTTTCCAGAAGAAAGTTTATCCTGACTAGTTCATTACCACAAAAAGGATCACTCCTTTGTTAATAGACAGCCCTTGAGCGTGGTTAAAAATGAAAACACAAAGGAAATCTGTCCTTTTCAGGCAGGAAATCATGGACTTTGGGCTTCAGTATTGAGTGAGTGTCTGAACTGGAGCTCCTTACGGTGGCACGAGACAGGAAAGGTGTGATACAAAGCTGCAATGTGATGCTGCCAGGTAATTGCTAGGGTTGGAATCACTCCTGAACCCAGAGGCTGAAGGGCTAAGGATTGAACCTTTTCTTAAAGATTTAAATGACGGTGTGCTATCAAAGCTTTTTCAGCTCATGTAGGTTTGAGAAGCTCTATCCTACAGAATACATGAAAGCAGCTATGCTACAGCTTCAGGCTGGCTATAGGGACGATGCAGAAGGGAAGGGGGAAAGCACAGGGATATGTCCAGCATGTCTGCTTACACAATACCTTCCACAAAAAAGGCCAAGATTTCTAACTTCTTGGATGTAGTCACCCAAAAACTTGCCAAAGCTTTTAATTCTCTGTGCTGTGAACAGGAATAAGGTAATGGTAACGGGAGGCAAAATTCAATGAGGTGGAACAAAAGGGACCTTTTATGGATTTTCCATCATAAATCCTTTACTCAGATTTTTTTTTTTGGGGGGGTGGGGGAAATCATACTGTTTAAAGAAATGAGGCATAGCATATAAACCAGTAATGGTGATTAAATAAACATAAATCAGTACTTAGTGAAAAATTGGTGCAAATGCAATAGCAGCACAGTATGTCATTGTCCTTTTGCCAGGAAGACTGCTTAAAAGTAATGGGTGAAAAACTGCTCTCATTTTGGCATCATCTAGGCACCAGATGGATGCCAAATGGCATTTGGGATTTTAAATCACAGTCTCCACTTAATGCACTATGTTCAATGAATCTCAAGCAAGGGACCACTTCCATTCCTTAGGCCCTGTACACTTAACTCATATTGACTTCCATCTTTTCCTGTCTCAATATGATGAGGAAATACAAGACATAAATCTGGGCTTTTTCCACTCATACTGAAGGGATTGACTTAGGTCCTACTCACGACAGGACAGCTGCTGCAGATTTAGACCCTGACTAGTCTCTTCATTATATTATTTTTTAATTGTTCCCTGGCATATCTCAAAACCTTTTAACAATAACTCTGTTTTCTGTCCTTTCCTCATCAAGCCATTGTGGGATGTCTAGGGGCTTTGGGGCTGCTGGTACTAGAGAGTTTTCTGCCCTCCCCTTCAGTAGGCACCTACTGGACCAAGAAGGATGAGACTACCGTCTCCTACATCCCACCAGCCAGTTTTACATCCCTCCAAGGACAATGATTCTTTTCCAAGAAAAGTTTGTCAGTCACAGTCTCCATGCTACCCTCTGGAGCCTTCGTGGTCTTGGGGTCATAGATATTCCACTTCAGCTCCAGTAAAAAACCAAAAATGGTTCACTATACAGCACCTATCAGACAACAAGGCCTGCCAGATGCCCTGGCACTGCAGTCAGCCAGAGAGTGACTGGGTCTGTTCCTTCACATGATGGATGAGCCAGAGGCATGGCCCCCGAGGAATGGGGGTGAGGGTCCAATTGATGGAGGTGTTCAGCAATGACAAGGATGACAGTGTCAGCTCCACTACCATCATCTGCTCCTCTGCCAGCTTTGCAGAGGCAGGTAGAAGTAGAACTTGCAGGTATATCCCAGTGTCATTGGCACCTAATGAAACTGTTGTCAGGAAGAGCTGTTTGCATTGTTAGTTAACCACGAAGATTAGACCCTGAGAGCATTTTATGTCATAGATGATCAGTGATCTTCTGGTTTTCCCCTGGGAGAGTTGATGTCAGCACGAAAGGAGAAGACATCTGGAGTTTAATGGGGAAGAGCCCAGGCCAGTGCTATGTGGATACATGCACTAGATCATGGGAGTGAAGTGCTCAAAGTCTATGACTCTATCTATACCATCAGAAAAACTGGTCTGAGGAGCACTCTTGGTCAGTGCAACTCCCTTGTCTTTACTGTGGATTGCTAGAACAGCCACTGGCATGGCTTTGTCCAGGGCTGGCTACTATTGCTACAGCCAATTTCTGGGCATAGGCAACAGTTCCCAGTGAACGGTTGTCTCCTACTTGGGAGCCCTAGAGACAGTGTCTGAGATCATTTACTACAGGCAGGTCTCAAGGAGTTGGAGTAGATGATCTGCAGAGGTCCCTTCCAACCCCTATCATTCTGTGATTCAGTGGTTCTGTAGTGACTCTCATTCACTAACTCCAAGACCTAAGTGAAGGAGCTCCATGCTTTCTGAGTGGTAGAAAACCTGCACAGGGACAGTGTTACTGGGCTTTAGAAGGGATTTTGCATGAAAGCCAATGCCTAGAGGCTGTGGAGGAGGCAGAATTCTCTATACTGTCTCTGCTTTTAGTAATATGGTTTAGCTATAGGTAGTCTTGCAAGGAGCAGGGATTTAGACTTGATGATCCTTGATGTGTCCCTTCCAACACGAAAGATTCTATGATTCCATCTTTTCATCCTTATTGCCATGCTGGGTCATGATAATCCCTATCCTCCACAGGAGAAAAGAAAATAGGTCTTGCACTGATTAGATAGCTTAATGTTCTCTTTCTTGATGAATATTGAAACAAGAATATCTGTCTTCTGGTAGGATCCGAATCCCTTAAGTAGAACAGTTTTTGTACACAAAAATAACACATACACTTTATTACAGAAAATCACACCCCACAGACATTAAAAAAAAAGGAACTACATATTTTTGCCTGTCCTCCAGGAGCCCACAGCAATCCAGGCCTTGGTTGGAGAGGATGTGGGCACAGCAGTCACCCATCATCAGGCAGCATTTACTGGTCCTTCCCACAGACAGAGACATGTTGGTCACACGTACGCAAGAGCCCAGAGAATGGCCCATGGTGAAATATACAATTTAAAACCCATCCAGTTACATTCTTGGAAACATTCTCCCCCGAGTCAAAAATGAGAAAAATATGTATTCCAAATACCAACGAGAGGCACAAGGAATTGCATCACCCTGGCTCCAGGATTGCCACGTGGCCAAACAATGAGGGAGGTGTGGGAAGGGCAGGGTGCAAAATTGCAGCCCTAATTGTTAACCTAGAGAAGGCTTGAGGGCCTTTGGGTTCAAGCAGGAAAGGTTACAGCCCTGCACCAGAATGCTCCTCAGCTACCACCATTTCACCCATAAAGATGGCAAGTTGAATATGAACACAACACAATCTTGCTCCCAGTGAAATTGGTGCCAAGGCTTTCTGTGACTCTTACTGAATTAAATGCCCACACTGACCTGAGTACAACCTTACATCAGTGTCCACTTGTGCACACCCCAGTGCACTGGTAACACAATGAGCCCACAACAGACACACTTGTGCATCTGCGTATTCACATGGTCTTATGTTCAAAGGTGCTACACGTGAAAATAATCTGGTTTGAAACAGGATGATGAAAATAAGCAGTGTATCTTTAAGAGTGGGGGTTTCTTCTGGGGAAACTATGGGTTTTTTTCATCTTTTCAAACTGTGAACAAAAGATTGGTATGTTTAATTACTGTTCTTTTTTTACAGACGTCATTATTCGCAATTTCAAGACTACAGATCTTATAAAAAAATCATCAAATTCAACCTGTTCTTTAATCTGGCCTTTCTTTGTATCTTTCCTTTCTTTGTAGACAAGCCCACTAGTCCTTAACCTGATTTATGTGATTGGTCAATTGTGAGTTAATGAAGGGGATAAAATGTTTTCTGGAATGCTGGGATAATCGACAAATAGCAATGACCAGTAACTGGACCATGGCCAAGACAGGAATTTAATCCCCTGAAGTCCAAGGGTATTGTGAAGTTGCACTGAAGTGGGAACTGAAAGAAACCAGTTACATCACTCTATTTGTTTCCTTAGATTGGGACAAATGCACTCTGTCCAGTAAGAATATTTGAAGACTAATTATATAGGGAGAAAACAAGTTAGGAAGGAATTTCTCTACTTCTAGGCATATGTGGTTTCAAGTGAGGTTTAAGGGTTTTAATCCTCTTCTTTGCTGGCAACATTTTACTGTTTGATGCATTCAGTGCAGGTTGTTTCTTCCAGAGGTCACACACTCTCACTCCCTATCTCTGCTTTCCTTAATGATGTGGAGCAGCTCCCTCACCCTCCGTCGAACACTTCTCCTGAATTCTCAGTGCCAACACAAGAGCTGAATGGTTCAGCTGCAAGGATTAAAGAGGTGGGTTTAAAATGTATGTATATCCTTTGAGTGTAAAATTTAAATGAGAATGCAGAGACACTCTTGCTTGCTCTGCCTTGGATTTCATGTAAAGGTCAGAATTCATCACTGCTGGAGTCCCAGTGGAGTCCCACTGAAGTTAAGCAGTTTTGTCAAGGACAAACTTGGGACTATTCAGTCTGGCCAAAGCTTCTCAGCTTGGATCTTTCTGGTTTTGAATGCACATCTCAAGACACATAGTGGGGGAGGATGGGGAGAGAGGATCTTCAGGTGGTTAGTACACAGTCATTGAATTTAAAAGTTAAAAAAGAAACAAAGAAACTCTGCACCTGTGAGACTATCAAGAAGTGAGCTACCATGCCTTGGGATGATCCCTGCACTCTGATCAACATTTGCTCAGTAGTGTTTTCTCAAATGCACATCATCTCCTCAGGTCTTAGATCTTGGTGGAATCAATAAAAAACACCCAACCCTACAAACAAACTGAGGTGATAGAAACTCTTCATGGACTTCCAAGCTAACACCCTCCCACGTGTTTCTGTGCTGCTTAGGCTCACTTGTCCTTCAATGGTTAATTCTCATACCATTTTAAGGACATTTTTCTGATAAGAGGCCCTGGAGAGCCAACGTTGCACATGCAGGTGGATTGTAAATTCACTGGGGAGAGGGCTGAAGTTTATTTGCCTCATTTGCACCTCAGACAGTGAGTCCTGATTTCAGTGCTATGCCTAATTCATGTAATTGATGGGCAAATAATTGAACAGCTTAAAATGCCTGAGAAGGCCCAGGAGAAGTTTCAAATGGAGCCATTGCTTTCCTTACAAGAACAGTTGGGGTCTGTAATGATGTGAGCTTTGAAGGGAGCATGAGATGGTGTTTGTGGTAATGAGATTTCCAGAGCTGGAGGCCCATGGGGAATCATAAGAGAGTGAAGTGAGACATGAGGAGTGAGGAGAGATTAATTAGTGGTAAGAAACATCCTCTTGGTACTCTTTAATAAGCTAAAAAACTCAACTATGTAAGAACTGTGTTAATAGCCCATGGTGAAGCACCAGATGGGCCAGCACCAGAGTCTACACCCAAATGTAGGAACTCTGGGGCAGTCCTGCTGCTCCTCTCCCTGTCTGGCTCTGATCCGAATTTGCAGACTCCTCACAACCCCAAGCCACCAGGACAGATCTCAGATGGGGTCAGGTTCCTCTTCCACCTCCCTGTGGCTCCACCACACCGATCTCTTTATGTCCCTGGCCTCGCTCTGTGCATTGCTTCAGCAATTCTGCCTCTTCATTAGCATTTCAGCAAGCTAATTTCTCTTCTCCCATGAGCTGGCTGGATAGCTGTATCAGCCAGGCAGCTGCATCTCTCTTGTGTTTAGGGTTTTTGTTGGTTTAAACGATTAGCTCATCCAGCTTGACCCTAGCAGCTCCAGCTTCCTTTGCTGCTGATGAGAAGCACATGTTGGAGGGCCTGGACCACTTCACAGCAGAGCTCCTCAGCAAGACAAGGGGCTGCACAACAAGCAGGTGGGCTCTGACAGTGCAAATTCCTTCTTACCATGGGTTCAGGATAGTTCCACGGGGACCAGTGGTAATCACCAGCATAGAAAAAACTGCTGGTGGCCTGGGATCCCACTTAAGAAAAAATCAGCAGTAGGTGGCTTCAGAAGACAAGGTCCTTCTAAAGAAAGATTGAAGAAGATGGTGTTGGTTGGGTGAGATCTGGTAAGTTAAGAGAGAAGAGGTGGTATTTAGATCTAATTAGCCAAAAAAAAAAAAAAAGGCTTACAAAAATTACTGTAGAAATGCCTTGTAAAAAAATAAGAAATTCTTCTCAGCAGGTTGGTGCGTGATTTATTAAGGACATCTACTAACACATCACATAAATTCAGGAGAGTTGTGTCTGCTCTGTGTGCCAGGTTTCAGGTGAAGCTTTTGTTCCTGGTCAGCTTTCTAACTCTCTGAACAAAGATAGATCTGATTAGGTTACAGCCAGAGATGCTAATTCTCATCTCCACACCCTTCTAGGCAAAGAAAAGGCTTGGAGGAGAGGTGCAGAAAGGTTTTATTTACTCATTTGCCTTCAATCCTTAAATGCCATATTAAGGTACAGACTTTCAAGGTCTAATCTGAATTTGGCTTAAATCAGGAGGACAATTGCTCCTAAAGACAATGAAATGCAGCTGTCCAGCAATGAATGCCCACAATAACTTAATTCAAGGTCTGATTCACCTAATTCAGGTCTCTTAAAAAACTCCCATTAGAAATATTCCTATGCAATCTTTTTCAAGCACTTGCCTATCCATCAAGCTACAGAACATTCCATTGTGCATCAAATCCAATTCTTTCATTTGCCCACGATTTTTCCATCTCTCTTCTCTTCTGTGATTTGGATCTCCTGTGTATGTAGGATATATTACTTAAGCTCCAGTGCCTGAAGCTGAACAAAGTGCTCCACACATCTCAGATATGCTTTTCTCAATTAAACCCATAAACTAGGGCTGCCAAGTGCTGACTTAATAACCTATCTATTAATAGTGACTGTTATCAGGGAAATGGGAAGAACAGCAGATAGATAGAAGGAGAAAAGCAGTATCAAATCAGACATTTCTCTGAAAACACACTCCAACTTAACCACAAAATACAGTCAGATAGCCTACAGAGTTATGGGATAGGCCTCCCTTTAATTTTTGCACAGGAAACCATTTCAGATTTACTTTTCCAAAGGGATAGCTAAAGTGATTTACTCCTCTGTGCACAAACCCCCACATGTTTATGCATTGCCACGGGCAAAGGGTCTTGCAGACACTCGAGACTTTTCCCTTCTCTCAGCATTGTGCAAACCAAAGACTGTTTTTGTTGCTTACTGGGCTATAGCAGCACCGATTATCGAGTTTGTAACAAAATCTCAGGTAACATAAATATTTAGAAACAACCCAGAGGGATTAAACAAACAGAGTGCCTAACTCTCACAGGATTTCCCTGTGTTGGTATTCAGCTCAGACATTTTAAAACAGGCAAATGGAATTGTGTAGGGCTGTGTTGCTTACTCCCAGAGAATAAATGCCTACACATATGAGACTAGATTCACAGGAAGGATTTAAGGATCAGTATCAAACACCGTTCCTAAATCCTAATTAGGAAATTCCTAAAGATGAGAGTTCACAAACCCCAGCACTCTGAGCACAGCTCTACCCAGTACCAGACACTCTATTAAAAAAAAAATAAAAAAAAATAAAAAAAATAAAAAAAAGGCACCATCAAAATACTGAAGGGGAGAAATTTCATGTTGGAATAAAAGCTGGAGTTTTTTTCTTAAATCTAAGCACAGAGCCGGGTCAATCATTCCTTTCCCTTCCCTCAAAAAATACTGTAGGTGGGGTAACTTGCTCTCCCACCCCAAATATTAGCCTACACAGCTGACATGAGAGACAGCCTTCGATGTCCATACCTAGGCTGAAGTCATAGAAGTTGAGTCATTAGGTCTTCTCATGTAATTATTCAGGGTTTTCCACACAGAGGGGACGGGGCTTTGGCGTGGTGGGGAGTGCAGAGGGAGGGGGACAGGCTTTTTGCCATAGCCTGTGGGATATGCACTTTGTCTTTGGAATACTTTTCCCATCCATCACTTGGGAAAAAACCCTAAAACCCAGCTCAGTGTCAGGAGAGGCAGCTCTGCGTGGGGAGCCACTGGGCTCATACACAACAAACCCTGTTTTGGATGGAAAACCTTTAGTTCCAGCTCCAGAAACATGCTAGCGTCAGGAGACCGACCAAGTTATAATTGAATCTCTTTGTGTTATTGGTCTCTTGGCCTTCCTAAGCTGAAGCAAGCTCCATTTGATTTCTTTGGCATCACCTAGCGTGTGTACTGCCAGCGTGTTGCCCTTGGTGCCTTGAGTAAGCCAAACTGGCCACTTCTGTGACCTCTTGTTCCCTCTATACGTGGAACATATTTCAATGATTTTATAACTCCTCAAATAAAGTCTCTCTTATTCTAATCTGAATGCCCTGTTAACTTGGTTTTGGATCTTCTCCCAGTCTCCAGAATACCTGGTGCTTTATATTTTGGATATACCAGACTGCCTGTTGCTCCAGGTTGTGACAGAGGGTGTCTGGTTCATATACTTCTCCCTTTAGATGTTAGGCTGCTTATTCTAGTTCCCCATCACCACTTAAAAAGGTGGGTGGGAGGGGAAGACCATAAAGAGCTTCCTTTGAAATTCTCACTGCAAAAGCTTTCCATCAGCTCACATATGCTGTCTCCTCAGTTAGCAAAAGCAAAAAGTCTCTCTTGTTGCTCCGTTCAGCTTGTTCAGCCCATGTAACTGGACAAATTCTGCATCAAGTAAGCTCAGTGTTGATCCAACACAGGTCTAAGGCCAATGTCTGAGACACAGGGATACAGAAATGAGGATCTCCCAAGCAGTGCAGGAAACTGGCGTGAGAAAAGCCACATCTCCTGGAGACTGGTTTGTCAGAAGCAAACCTGCTTGTAGGAACGTCTGGGGAGGGAATAATCTCCAGACTAAACATTTTTAATGTACTTTTCAACTTGCTACAATGTTCTCTCTCTCCTTTTTCCTTAAACGAATTTTTTTTTTTTTTTTTATTCTAAAGTGCTTTTGAAATTGCAGTACACTAAACTTTTGGAAAGTTTTTCATTATCTTTAGGTATCAGAGTTGAAAAACACTGTTCCCATATGCTTCAGATTAAAAATTTCAGTGGAACCAATCTGAAACTGGAGGGGGAGTGTGGTGTGCAGTTTGACTCGTTCTCTTTATCTGTTGCAGGAGGGCAAAAATGAAAGCTCTGAAACCTCTCACAGGATGGGGAACAAGTTTCTTACTCAGTTGTGGGGGCCAAGTTCTCCAGGCTGAGCTGCTCTCACAGCAAACCAGCCCTGGTGAAGGTTTCTTTCCATCAACAGATGGAGAGGAAATACTCCCCTCTCAAATATAAACTGATCATGAAGGGTATCATGAAAACTGGATTAAGCCAAAGTGATCAACTCTTTCTCTCATTCTCAACTCAATTTCCTCCTCTTCCTCCAAATTAATGTGTTTCTTTGTATATTTCCTGCTTCATATTAAGCACGCAGGGTGTAGCTCCTGTGGTGGTAGAAGATAAGGGTGCAGTTAAGTTAAATTATAGCAATTGACCCCAAACTTCCCCTGCTTTTTACACTTTCATGGTAGTTTTTGACTTCTCCCTCTCCTGCTAGCCTTCACCATTTATTGCTTGAACTTCACCCTCGAAAAGGCCTCTGAAAATCCTGAAATAGCCTCTTAGGTCTCCCTCATCTGCAGATTTTCCAGCTGAAGCATCCCAGACCATGCCAAACTAGATATCTTTTTAGGAATGCCTCCCAGAGACGAATTTCGGCTGCTTCCCCCTGCTCTCCCCCTGCTCCTCTTCACACCATTTTTTTTAATATGGTTTGAACTCTGGGCTGTATCATCTCTGCAGCCAGTAAATTATCCAGGAATTCAGTATAAATAATGTTCAGCAGTATGTGGGTTCCCATCAGTTTCTTTGCCACTCTGCTGCAGCAGTCAGGATAAAACTAGTTTCAGCAGAAAAAAGCAAGATGAGCAGCCCTGAGCGCCTTGCTGGGCTGCTTCTCATGTGATGCTGGGAGGTGCTTAGCAAAAACTACCAGATATCCAAGCCTTCAGCTTCATTATGAACATGAATGACGAGTTTCTGAAGGGTCATGAGGTCTTGGAAGTGTGGACAAGACCGTTTGCCACCCTTGTAAGCTTTTACAAAACCAATGTCAGCCTCTCCTTAGGTGTTACCATGGAAGCACATGGTTACTTCTTCATTCCTTGTCCCTCATGAACTTCTGCACTCAGATTACTACAATACAATTCCTTCTTGTTATTACCTACCCCAAGCTTTCAGTCAGGAAGAGACCTACTAGTCAGGAGCCAAGGAGACCTTGCCAAAGGAGCACATGGTTCACCAGGAACAGCAGCCAAGGCAAAATGGAACCCAGGCTGCCTGCCCCTACATCTGCCAGGGCAATGAACAGGGGAAATTGCTCCAGGTAGCAGATGTGACTGGACAATTCCAGGCTGTGCTCCAAAAGTCATGCCTTGTTGGCAGAGAACGGCTCAATGCCATGTGAAATGCCATGGTGTGCCCTGGGAGCAGACGGTGCTCGCAGGATCCCTGCCCTGACTTACACCCATACTCCTGGGCACTGGAGGAGCCCAGGCTCCCTCAGGAGTCCTGTGACCAGCCAGGAGTATGGAATGTTCAATGACGAGGACAGGCCAAGTAAGGCTTCAGGTGAGGTCCTGTGAGCAGTAGGAAAATATTTCTAAAGATCTTTTAGAAGTCCAGCTCTCCTTTTCAGCTCTACACCTTTGTCTTTGCAGCAAGGGAATTGTTCTGGGCACTATTGTAATGACCATCCCAAAGGGGCAGGGAAGTGTGAAGGGTAAGAGGAGGTCAGGGACAGAGATGTCAGTGTGGGACCCTCTGGACCAGAAACACTAGATAATGTGGAACAGCAAGAAGTAGGTACCTTAGCCTAACCTCCCAGGGAAGGATGATATCCAGATTTCCCAAGCCACCTCCATTCAGAAAAAAAAAAGAAAAATAGAGAATTGCAATCAATCTATTCCTATGTGTCACTGATACTCTGAAGCTTAAAATAATATCCTGTAATCCCAAGTGAGGAAGCAATTACTAATTATAAATGTAATATAGAAAGCATGTTTAAAAAAATATCCCATTTCCTCTTTCCTTTTCTCACAAATCATTCCCTGAATTTTGCACAAGCGTTTGCTATTCATAAATATTCATTAGAAGTTTTGAGCACTAACTTTCAGGCAGCAGGTTGCTGTGATTCTCTCTCTTAGATTAGCCTATATTTGTCTATAGATTAGTCTCTACAATTTCCCAGTAAGAGATGGCAACACTGCCATTTGCAGTGTCATACTGGTCACCTAAACCTTCCAGCAGTACCTGCATACTGATGAAAAATGAACTGTACTACAGCACGAGGTGTGCTAAAGGCTGATTTAAATTAATCTCTTGTCAGAAATGAGTGGTTAAGGAGATGCAAACATTTTAAGAAATCCCCAACAGCTGCCCCATGCATTTGCAAATATGTTATTTAATTATTTGATGGGCTCTGGGTTGCTATGGGAACTTGATGAACCTGGAGAGACACAACAAAATGAGGCCCTTCCACTTGGGACCACGATGTCTTTGGTCCCAAGCACTTCATGACATACTGTAATTATTTAAATGCCAGCAGAGCAGTGATATCATGCAAAGACATGACAGATCACACTTTTCTCATATTAGGAGAGAGCACTGGAACATGTGAATGTGTGTGTACAGGAGTCTGTTTGTAATGAAACTGCCATTCTGGGGCCCCTGTGTGCTTGCACTCTCATTTCATCGAGTTAAAAGCATTCACTTTTCTTAATGCTTGCTTAATATGTTTACTTAAATATATTTAATAGCCTATGGGGTCCACTTCCATTTACTGTTGGAGTTTTTTTAGAGCATCATGGCAAGGCTGCTTAAGATACCCATGAAAGACATCAGTAATGGTAATATATTGAAAGTGCTGAGGAGTGCATGTTCAGGATGTAAGAGGACAACCTTTAGTTCTGTAATGAAAATAAACAAATGAGGAAAACTGCAGGGACATATTAAAATAGAGTAACCAGCTAGTAAAATAACAAATAATTCCATGTAACCAAAG
>NW_008630156.1:0-13920 GCF_000691845.1 Merops nubicus | reverse complement strand
GGGAAAGAGTGAAGAACACCATTTCTTTTATCAGATGTTGCTCATTGAGGAAGCAGTAGATGCCCAGTTTGGGGAAAAAAATGGAACAATAATACAAGATCTTGCTCTCTGTGCTCCCTGTTTGCCATCTGACCTCATCACTATTGGATTCTTGGCTGCAAAACAGCTCGGCCTCAAGGAGAAGAATGTACAGCTCTCAAGAAACACTGTGACCTGGTGGTTAGGACACCATCTTAGTCTGAAGGAAAGGAAAGTTTAGTGCCTCTTGATCTCAACAATCACCTCTTTCTTCCTGGATGAATGCAGTAGCATGTGAGCAGCAACTACTACCAAGAGCAAAGACAGTTGTTCTGACCACACTCTGGGACCTTCTCTTGGGAGGCCTTGGGTTGATGTGGCTGCCTGGCTGAGACTGCAGCGGAGCTCTAGTTGGGAGATCACCACCTGGTTTTGCCATAACGGGCTCTCCTGACCATGTCTGAGAACTAAAGATAAGCATCTAGGGAAATTTCAGGCAGAGCTGCTGCAGCTATTCGCATTGACAGGTCAGTATACAGGGAACCCCTTGCTCAGTGACCTGGCAGAAGAGAGCAGGTGGAGGAAGCTGAGAGCCTTAAAGCAGAGGCACCAAGTAACTGAGAACCCACCTTTACATTCCAAGGATGGCAGTGGGGATTTTGCACTCGCCCCTTCTGTGTTTCAGTACCAGGAGTCTTGTTATTCCTGCTAGAGACATCTATATGTTAGAAAAGCAGGTTCTGGTGGCAAGGGACACAATGATCTCCTCAGAAGGGTTCCAGCTGCCTTTTCCTGTTCAGTGTCACTCAGACTGCTGTGCCCAGGGAGCCAGTGCTCATGCATGTAAAATCATTCTTTTTAATTTTCTCTTTCTGTAACATGACCTCTTACTAAACTACATCTTCATGAGGCAGAGCTGTCTGGAGAACATCTGTTGCAGTCCCAGCTGTTCGGGTACTTCCTCCATCTGATGTTTCAGCCCTGATATGAGCAAATCACTGACAGTAATACATCCCCCAGTTCCTCCTACAAATCCTACTTTCTCTGTTCTCACAGGGAGGGGAGGGAGGAGGGGGGATGGGGATGGAAAAGATACTTTACATGGTTAAATGTGGTCTAGATGCTTTATTCTCACCAAATCACACCAGTAGGGTCATTGTGGACTGACTCATACCAGACAGACAGTAAAAACCATCCCAGTGTTTATTCCCTTTGGAGCCTATATAATTAAAGCTGCCCACCTGCTCCTGAATTTTGCTGTCATTTTTTGATGCTGAGGGCAATGTGATACTCACTTATTATCATAAACTATGTTAAACTTTACCCACTATGGGGTTTATGACAACAATCCTTGAGAAAACTGTAATCCTCTGTGCTCAAGTATATCTCCTTGTTATAATGCTTATGATTCTTGGCTTGAGATGATGGCAGATGATGGCCATGAAAGACTTGGGTCCTGGCAACTTGCTCTCTCCCTTACTTGCCCGTGTTAGGTACATTAGATGAAGCCATTTTCAGCCCCCCTCTTCCCACCTTTCAGCAGTCATCATTCCTGTTCCAGAACACACAACAGAGAGATGTGATAGCCTGCCCCAGGGTAAGAGTGCCTGTCTCATCTTTGAAGCCATCCTGCTCATATCTCCTGAGGGTTCAGGGGAGATTAAGATGGATGCAAGGAGGTGGGGTGGCTGGCATGTCACTGAACAGCTCTCATGCAACTTCACCCTGTACATGGAGAGAAAAATCACTTGCCTCCCTTCCCTCCCTGGTCCACAACTCTTGTTTTCATCCTCACACAAGATCAAGCATCAGGAGGCTTAGCCAAGGGTGCTCAGTAAGTCAAGATTTGGGGTGATTTACAGAGCTTTGGCTGGAAAATCTGCTGGGACTGGAGGATATGAAGCCCTTCTTCCACACCCTGAATGAGAGTTACAACCACCAGATCATCACATTAAAGGGTGGCAAATCCTCTGGGTGTGTTCTAAAGGGAAACACAACTTGGATATTGAGAGAAGGATCTCACAGGAGAGCACTCCAGGCTGTGGGTCCTTTGCAGACTGATGGACTTTGGGTGTTTCCCATGGCCAATACTTCCCCTTGGAAAAATGGGAATTATTGACTAGTTCTCCCCACACAGTGTACAGGCAATGCCATAGGCAATGTCTCCAACACCCAACAATCTGCTACATTTTTCTTAAGTCTAGCTTCCAAGCTCCAAATACTGTGGAATAACCCAGGGCCATCAACTTAAAGTGTTACAAATACAGCCATGGGACAGCTTAAATACTTGACAGTCCTGGAAGCAATAAAATCAGATTCCCTGTCACCCAATACTGACCACACACACCTCTTTTACTGACCGCTTGCCCAGCTAAGAAGGATGTTGTCATCAACAGGCAAACCAGCAGCCAAAGTCCTCCCTCCACTCTTAAATCATACACCAACAACCCAACATGCCAGAGCCCTGGAGAGAGGAATAAGTCAAGACATTCACTCACAGCATGGGATGTGCAGAAGGGAGTGAGCTGACTCCTGAACCATGCCATGGGAGATGGAAGGACCCAGGTGACCAGTCCAATCCCAGTCATATAGTAACTGCCAGGAGAGAGACTCATCATCTTACCCCACCATCCTGGGAGCTCCACTTGCTGTGAAGAGTTGGGGAGTCCTTCCAACAGCCAGAACAACACATACCACATAGGCAAACCGCCCAACCCCCCTCCAAGCAGAGTCAGTTCTTATGTAGTTGGCTTCTTGCCCTGCCTCCAAGTTAATGTGGAAGGTGGGGGCACCTGGTGGTCACCTCCTAATCAGTTCCCACCCAAGGGTGGCCAGACCCTGGGGGAAAAAACAGTCAGGAGAGTCCTGGTTGTGGGCATCATATATATGCCAACCCTCATTCAGGGCTGGGGGTATAACCCCAGAACTTCAACATATCAAAGTGACCATCATAAAATGATTACTGCAAGTTCATGACTGAAAACAGCAATAACAGGTTTTGTCTCTGTAAACTCTCTTAATTGCCTTCTGGAAAGTTAAAAAGCATCAAGAGTACATCCTTATACTAATCTTTTTTAAATGGTACAAATACTGAAGGTTTTGGAAATTCAATTTTTTTTTTTTTTTGGTGACTATCTCTTAAAATTCTGAATAACCAGACACCCAAAATGGTTACAAAAAAAAAATAAATCCACATTTGATACAGTTTTCCCTCTACCGGTGCCTCCAGCTACAATCTCAACAATGAAAAACTATCAAGATTAACAATCCAAACATGTTTCCTAGACAGTCTGGTAATCCATAATTGTTGGAAGCAGTCGCTTCTCTTCACTGCCAAAATACTGTCTATCATTTGTTGCCTGATACTCCTGAAGGGACTTATCAGTGTTTATTAAATAATTTGAATCTGCCTGGTAAAGCTTCTATTTAATGCTGGTTGAAATGTGAATTATTTATCACGCTTCCCCCCCCAGCTTTCTTAAGGACAACACATGGTCTTTGATAAAAGCGTTTCCATGCTGGAGGTGCATGAGCTGGAACCACACACAACTAACTTTAGTTCGTAGCTGTAGGACAAAGGTTCAGTGTTGACACATCTTGTACAGTTCCTCCAGGATGGTGCAAAACAAGGTTTCCCCTTGTATTTCTCTTGTACATACTTGCCCAGAGAAAAGCAAAAAAAAAAAGGAAAAAGAGACATTGCTCAATGCTGATGACAGCAGTTGTCAGAAAGCTGCTAGTTTCTTAAGGGAAATGAGCTGTTCTCCTCAGAAGCCCAGCACAAGACTCCCAGTGACTTCCACGAGGATAAGTTCAACCCAAACCACTCTGGCAGCCTCACCCCGTGGCTGGGGAAACAGCTCCACCTTTTAGATCATGTTTTGGGAGAAACAAGGGTAAGTCAAGACCCTGAGTGGAATAACAAACCAGACGTGCCTTCTGCTGACTGAGAAACTGAGCACAGCTCGGGGACACAGCCACCCCAGTATGGCCGTATCTTCCCTCTGTCACCAGCTCAGGTCTGGGAAATAATTAACCTTGGTCTTGGTTTGCTACCTCTGATGCTCTGAAAGATAGTAGATGTCCTGTGATTTCCCTGTGCCAAAGAAGCACTGCTGATACAACGAGGAAGGCCATGGCTTTGGACAGACAGTAATTTGGTGCGTGGATCCAATTCCACATCTCTGCTCTTCCTGCCTTAAAAAAAAAACCACCAACTTTTTTAATTTCTCTGTATTTCAATGTCTCTTCTATACAGGGAGAGTTATTATTTCTATAATTTACAGGAATGTAGTGAGAATAAGTGAGCAAAAGTATCTGAAGTACAGACACTTAGGAGATGGAGATGCACTCAGTCACTTACCTACACAACATATATCATCTTTTCTTCCAAAACTGTCAAGCAGCCTATTTTTAAGTGCCATTTTGACCTTGTTTTGCCCGTGTGATTTTCTGCCTTTTGATTTGCAGGTATCAGATCTAGCCAAGATGGCAAACCTGTCTAAACGCTTCAGGGACTGGCTCTTTCAGTGCTGACTGCAGAGCCATGTTTGCACAGAGGCCCCAGCAGCACTGGCAAGGAACCCAAAAGCAAGTGCAGACTTGTGCTGGCTTCATGGCCCCTTACAAATCTCTTCTGACCTACGGGAGTGCTAGGCCTTAAGACACCAGAAGGAGAGGAAAGGCTGCTGTCAGCTCTCTGTGCGAGCAGCTTGGGCCTGTCCCACACGTGTGGAAGGGAGTTCCAGACAAACATCCCAAGGTGCCTCTGCTGACGTCAGGCAGGAGAGCTCTTGGCTCTCACTGCACCATGGCAGAGGGCAGCTTGTGTTCCCCTGGCAGAGAACGGTGGCCGGAGCCCTCTGATGAGAGCTGGGGCTTGTACCAGCAGGCAATCCCACCCTGTACTCCTCTCCCCTCCAGTTTTCTTGGTTTATTTCCTGTTCTTGTGAACAAGGAGATTTGAGGAGGACACCAGCCTCCCAGGCTCAAAGGGTTGCTGCGGGACACGGCAGCGTAAGGGAAGTCACAATGATTTGCTGAGGTCTCTACTAGATTTGGGTAAATTCGGCCAAGAAGGCAAACAGCATCCTGGCCTGGATCAAAAATGAGGTGTCCAGCACAACCATGGAAGTGATCATGGCCCTGGACTCAGTACTGGAGAGGCCACAGTTTGAGTACTGGGGTCAGTTTGGGGCACCACAGTAAAAGAAAGACATTGAGGGGCTGGAGGGGATCCAGAGGAGGACAACAAAGCTGGTGAGGGGTCTGGGGAACATGGCTTGTGAGGAGTGGCTGATGGAACTGGGGTTGTTTAGCCTGGAGAAGAGGAGGCTGAAGGGACACCTTATCAAGCAACTACCTGAAAGGAGGTTGTAGGAGGTGCTGGGTATTGGTGTGTTCTCTCAAGTAACTAGTGACAGGATGAGAGGAAATGGGGTTGTGTTACTCCAGGTGAGGTTTAGGTTGGATATTAGGAAAAATTTCTTTACTGAAAGAGTGTGAGGCATGATGTCCCTAACTTTCCTACCTCACTTAAGGATAAGTCTGGACCTTAAAACACATCTTTCTTTATCTTAGAAGTCCAGGCAAGGCAAGAACATGCTTTAAATGAAAGATGTTCTGCATTGATGTGCTCAAGAGAAATTGCCTGTTACAGTAGGCATCAAGGGCTGTGGTTTGCCCCAGGTCTGGGCAGAGCACCCTGCAGCAGCCCCTGGCTGCCTCCTGGGCTCCAGCCCGTGGGGACTGGCCAAAGCAATGTCTTGACTTCACCATGGAAACCTCCTGTGACATGTCACCACTCCCCCTCTGTTTCAATTCTTGCTCCTTATTATTCATGACTCCACTTTTCCCATTCACCTCCTGTCTTAGACAGCATTAGTGAAAACATTAATATTTTCAATTATTTTCTATTTCAATAGCATAAATATTTAAATAACTCAGCAAAATTTGCCTTAAACCCTTACCCAGGTCCTCAGCAATACTTCATATGCCAGCTCCCACTTGTTTCAAGATCTGCCCCTCCATCCTTATCTCTCATTAGCTTTAAAATCCTGCACTGTTTTCAACCTGATAATAAAGCACAGGAAAACATGGCTGCAAGCTTCATGAATATTTATTTTTTCAACAGTGAAGGAGCAAGTTTACCTAACAGCTTTGCTAACTGATTGTCTGCAGAACAAGGAAGTTATGGCCATGTTAACGCAAGCAGTAGTAGTTTATTGTTTTAGTAGACACTTCTTTTTCCTTCCTTTTGAATAAACACAGCGCGGGGTCTGGGAGGACGTGTGCCAAGAGCATTACTGAGCACAGCAACGGCCGAACAAAGCACGGTAAAAGCACAATCCTAATCATAACAGAGCAAGCAAGTATTGTTACAAACGTTCCCTTTAGTATGGAAATGAGCCAGGGGTAATAAAAACACCATAAAAATGTCAAAATGACTGATCACCGCGAAGCACTGGCCTTTTTATAACCAAAACTTGCAATGAACTTAAAAAAAAAAAATCCAATGTTAAGAGAAATGCCATTTTTACTTAACTTTATTGTTCGACTTATCCTCACTTGGCTGCACAGTTAAATGATTGCAGAAGAGAACAACTTCAGAAGGGCATCAGTAAAGATCTCATTGATATTAAGTGGCATTTGAGCACAATAGTGGACTCTGGGTGGAAACAAGCTGTTAACCAGGGCATTAACATTAACACTGCTACTGCCTCTTTATGAGAATATGGGGCATATTTAGGTACTAATTGTTTGAACAGCAGCAATAAAACATAATGCTTAATGACATACAAATGAAGAGCCGTGTAACTCATGTAATTCCATCAGAAAACGCTCAGGAACAGCAGCTTGACTCTTTAATTACTCGGATCAAAGGAAAAAAGGCATTTTGAAGCCTGGTCTAACGTGTTATTTATTACTCCCCTCACTAAAGCATAGATCAGCTCGGATAGAAACAGCACTTTAGATTGGATTTGATTAGCAAAAATGGGAAAAAATAAAAAAGAATATTCATTGCTTTGCTGATGTCTGCATAAATTGGGGGAATATGTAAAATCCTAATTACCACAGACTGGTAGAAAGGAAAAGAGAAAAGAAAAAAGTTTAATAGCTAAAGTAAGGACAAATAAAGGTCATGCATAGCTCCATGTATTTGCCTCAGAGCCCCAAAGCTGGTGAACACAGTCACAGAGGTGCCCAGACTAAACAAAAAACGTAAAATGGGTATCCTCTTTCCTCCAGACTCCACTCTATACATAGGCAATATGTATGTGCCACTTAACACCCGTATTTTAAGGACAGTTTTACCAGCCATTACTTCCTATTTGCAACTACAATAATCCACATTTTGGGTGGAGTGGATTTTTTTGTTTACATTTGTAGCAAACTTTTAAAAGCTGAGAATCTTGGCCCAAGAAATGCTTTCCTGGTAAGATAAGGTCAAGAGAAAGTCTGAAACACCTACAGCTTCCTAATTTTTGTCATTTTTCTGGCAGGTCCACAATGCAGGACCTACCTGTCAGGTGACCTTTGTGCACACCAGCACATTTGGATAACAGACCCTAACCCTGGCCATGCGAGTATCTTCAATACTCACTGCTTCCTCCATGAATTTTTTGCTGAGGATCTATAGGTGAAACCCACTCTGTAAAGCCAGGCAGTTTTGTGACTATGTCTCCCACACCATCATTACATCAGTCCAGGAGCAGAGAAACACACAAGTGCCCTCCCTGTGAATTTAGCATCCACTGAGTGGTGGATGGTCACTGGAACAGGTTACCCAGAGAGGTGGTAGAGGCCTCATCCCTGGAGACATGTGAGGTCAGGCTTGATAGGGCCCTGAACAAACTGAACTAGTTAGAAATGTCCCTGCTTTTGGGGAGGGGTGGGTGGGGGTGGACTAGCTGGCCTTTGGAGGTCCCTCCCAACCCAGTACATTCTATGACTGGATTCTGTGAATGTAGGAGACCTGTAGGGTCACTTTGCCCAAATTGCACAACCCAACACACAACCCCTCATGTCTGAATGTCATGTCAGGGAGACCTGTGTCCACCCCAGGGCAAGGGCAGGGAAGAATCCTGTCTGGCTCCCGTGCATGGCAAAAGAGGAAATGAAGATCCTTGCAGCAGTGACGAGTGTTAACTGCATGTGTTTATATTCCCATTCACACGGAATGCTTCGTCATGCTGAGGCAAACCCAGTAAGATTTCCTAGATGCTGATAGCGTAGGGAGGGCAGGGAGTACACACAGGGCTGCACTGCTCTTTACACAAGGGGGTTCTTGCAGACACAGTAAATGTTGATGCACAGCTTCAGTTTATATAAATAACACCGCTGCTGCAGGAAGAAGCTGGGAAGTGCTGAGATCAGACACTTCCAGTCTGGAGGCAAGTGGAGCTGGGTGTGCAGCCTGAGCGAGGCTGCCACGTGCCAGAGGTTGCTGTCAGGTCTGTGGTGCACGTGTGCTCAGCAGTGGAGCTGGGCGCAGGGACCCCAGCTTGCAGCTCAGCCACGTTTCCTTAGGGCCAGAAAGGACCACTACGTGACCCCATCGGGACTAGATGTATCCCTCTATTCCAATAACATTCCCAAAATCTTGCATCCAACTGAAACACACCCTGTCCACAAAGCACCCAGACTTGTTTTGATTTGGAGAGACGCAGTGTCTGCCCCTTCCTCTGATAGCTCCTTCCAAAATGTGTGCATTCCCCATTTAAATGTGTCTGGCTTCATCCTCTCCCCATTAACGCCTGTCACATCTTTCTCTGCCAACAGGCCAGCCAGAGCAAAGATGTAAAAACTGCAATGACTCCACACGTCTGATTGATTTCCCAATGGACATCGCAGAGATTTTTTCCCACTGGCATCTGCAAGAGCTGGAACAGGCTCTGGATGTGGAATAATCATCAGCTTGGAGTAATTTGGAGCCCTGGGCACACTCAACGTAACCCGTGTAAGCAGAGGTGATGCCCAGATAGGAGAGCCGTGATAAATTCTCCAGTAACCTTTGACCACCTCTCCGTTTTTGCTCACTGCTCCATCTCCCCCAGGGCTTTATTCCAATATTTCAAACCTCTGAAGAGTTTCAGACAGGCACAGAAATGGAGCCGACAGAGAAATATTTCCTCTTTCCCACCCCAAAGCCTGCAATTTCTGCACAGAGCTCTTCGGGTCCAAGGTCCAGGTCAGGTCAAGATGAAGTGTGAGTGAGGGCCAGCTTTTCTGAACTTAAGATGTCACAGCTTGGACATTTGCTGCCTCTGGAGTGAGTAGTGAGACACTTGCATATTTGCCTTGAAGGGGTGGTGGTGCTGAGCTTGACCTTGAAATCCCTGCTCCACTCCAGGCACTGGAATTTGGCCATAAGCTCCAGGGACCCCAACACTTCATCCTGCTAATTGCAGTTTGGCTTCTGGTGCAACTGTAGCATTTGGCTTTAAGGTGACGAGATCAAAAATACTCCCTTTTCACTGAAAACCAGAAAACGTTTCCAAACCATTCAAAAAATAACACCTCTGCTAGATTCACAGCACCTACACAAAATTATCAGACCAAGTTGTGTGCAAAGGGAATACTGCAATATTGTCTCTCTTGCCACGCCAGCACATACTCCTGTGCTAACACACACGTGCACACTCCCACACCTCCACACACATGGGCATCCTTCCCCCAAAATACAGCAAGTTTACAGAACTTTGTCACCTACTAACATAATTCCAGGCTTTTGTTCCATTTCTTCTGTAACCTTTATTAAACAGCCATAGACATAGACAAGCTATGCCCTCCTGTCTCATTTTGGTGTGTTCAGGTCTTATTTTGATGTGTTCAGTTACTGCATTTGCTGCCTGTTGAAAATCACACAACACTCTTTTATTTTCCACGTCTGACAAAAGTTTTCCATTTGTCTCACCATACAAAGATTGCCCATACAAAGTTTAAACTTCAGATGTGCACAAACTGGCACAGAAGCTGGATTTGTAAAGCAAATAAAATAAACAAAGATGGTGAGTTTTAAGCCTAAAATTCCTTTGATCTTTGAAGCCAAATGGCTTTAGAAGTACAACTGCTTTGTGTAACACAGCCTGGCATGTACACCTATACATCTCTATGTATACAGATTGCCCATACAAAGTTTAAACTTCAGATGTGCACAAACTGGCACAGAAGCTGGATTTGTAAAGCAAATAAAATAAACAAAGATGGTGAGTTTTAAGCCTAAAATTCCTTTGATCTTTGAAGCCAAATGGCTTTAGAAGTACAACTGCTTTGTGTAACACAGCAGTGTTACACAGTGTTATGTACATCTATACATCTATATGTATACATATACATAAATCAAAAAACTTCTGCATTTAAAATAGGGTCAGTAGTTAATGGCAAGAGTATGGTTTTCTTTCAACAGCCTCTCCTCATGAATGAAGATGAGTCTCTTCTGCTGACCCCTTGCCCAGTACAGAAGGACAGTATCACTAACAGGCAAACCAACAGCCAGATCCCTCCCTCTGGTCTTAGATCACACGCAAGAGGTCCAAGGTGGCCCACCACTGGAGGAATGAATAGATCAATGTATTCACTCACAACACTACAATAAGGCAGCAAAGAAGGGAGTGATCTGATTCCAAAACCAGGCCAGGGGGGAAGGAAGGACCCAGGTGATCAGTCCAATGTCAATCACATAATAACTGCCAGGAGAGAGACTCATGATCCTGTTGTGCTATCCTGGAACGCCACTTCTTCTAAAGAGTTGAGGAGCCCCTTTTAAGAACCAGAACACTCATACAGCATATACACCACATAAACAGACTCCCACCTCCACTGCAAGCAGAGCCAGTTCTTATAGAGATGGCTTCTTGCCCCATCTCCTAGTTAATGTGGAAGGTAGGGGCACCTACTGGTGATCTACTCAGTCCCCACCCAAGGCTGGCCAGATCCTGGGGGAAAACCAATCAGGAGGGTCTTTCTTGCCTGGCTGTAGACATCATTCATATGCCAATCCTCATTCAGGGTCCTAATCTTATCCCACTGAAGAAAAACAAATTCAAACATGAACAGGGTCTGGCTGAATTTATTTAGACTATGGAAGACTTTGCAATACATGCAAGGCACAATCAAGGCCTAGAAGTGCATGGCATGCAGTAGGGCATGGGATAGACTGACTCTTAAGAGCACTTAGAGATACCCTGTGGAGGCAAAATAGTTCCTCAGAAATGCAAAAGCCAGCCAGGCACAGCAAGTGTGCACAAGGCCCAGGGAATATATCCAGCCCTTCTGAAGCAGGGCATATGATGCTATTTATTAGGGAAAAATTTCACACCAATTTGGGTGCCCCACAGGAGATGCTCAAGAGGGAGCTGATACCCAAGGCAGGATGAAAACCCCACACTTGCTCTAAATCAAGACCTTTGTAGCATCTCACATGGTGCATCCAAAACCAGATCTGTCTTCTCAGTGCCACGTTTGAGAGCTGCAGCTGCACTGGCTGTTGCATTG
Organism: Merops nubicus; assembly: GCF_000691845.1. NCBI lineage: Eukaryota > Metazoa > Chordata > Aves > Coraciiformes > Meropidae > Merops > Merops nubicus. Next base: position 2,406 of record NW_008630156.1, on the reverse strand, counting down.
TCCACACTGGGTGGTTTACTGCAATGTTTGCCAGACTTGAGCCAGCTGCCAATATGCAAAGGTTTTAACTGCATGATACACCACAGTGGAGCCGGATCACAAAGGGCAGATGGCACCAGTGGAGACCATTATGCTCAGCGTGGAAGATTGTGCCATATGGGAAGTGTAGGATTGCTTCTTTTAAGCCACTAACCCCCTGAGGGTCAGCGATAGGCCACAAGCCATTCTCTCAGGGTTTGCTCAGAGCAGACCCGTGCAAAGCCAGCAGCCACCTCCACCTTTGAAGCCGCTCTCGGTGCCGCTGACACAGGATGAGTTAGATGGGTCTGAGAGCAGAGAAGGGCTGCAGGCTTACAGGGGAGCCCAGCCCTCTGCCACGCCCCTAATGCTGCTGAAACGTGTGGTAGCAGTCAAGTAGCCTCCCATAAGCATAAGAAATGAGATGTAGCCCTTAGCATCTCTCATGGAAACGTCCACTTAATGCCTTCTTAAAATAAAGGTGATGTACTTAGTGTATAAAGGCTTTTTAGGTGTTTTTTTTTAAATGAAATGACTCAATCAGCTACAGCCATTAATAACTCCTGCCTAAATCATACCTTATATCCAAACAGAGCCCTCAGTGCTCATATTTAAGAATCTCTGAAGCTGAGAGGATGCATACAAAGATACCCAGATACCCATCATCTGAATTTAGCTTTAATGGACTTCATAAATTTGTGTTAATAGAATGCAACTGAACCTTCCTGCTGGAAAACAGAATAATTAGCAATGGGTGTCTTTATTGTAACCTCTACAGGAAGACCATCATGAGGGGTGGTGTTCCTGCAGAGATTGTAACATGGATTTCCTACTGCAGCACATGGGAAGGCAGCACAGTGTGCATGTGGTGCTGCACTGCAGCAGTGCCAGCTGGTAAAGCCCATGGCATGGGAAGGTCTCCCCCTTCCACGTCTTCCTGCCCTTCCCCATGACAGCTCCAGCCAGCAGCAGCACAGGGGGCAGGAGCGGAGCCCCCGATCCAGGTGGCTAAGGCAAAAAAGAACATTTTGGAGCAGCATGTACTGGTGAAGGAAAGGGAGAGCTTAACGTGCTTCGCTGAATCTGGACCTCATCTCACAGTGCTACAGCTGAGCAAACAGGGAACTGTTTGGTTTGCTGGTGATTCAAACAAGCCAGCAGAAAAATCACTGTAGCTCAACTCAGAGCAAATACCCTCAGAAAGGCTCAGAGAAGAGCAAAGCTTAAAGCAGGGTTTTGTTCCAGGTTAAGTGAAGTGTTTCACTTTCAAACGAAGAGAGCTGCTTTGTTGAAGATCTCTGTCCCAGAACAGGCGTGAGAGGGAAGTCATTTTAAACTTAAAACCAAGCACGTTTCAAGTTTTCTTTTTCTCTTTTTACCAGCAAACTTTAAGTGAAACTCAAGCAAACAGTTGCAGCGTTGCTGACCCTGCATTCCCTAAGGAAAACCTTGGCTGTGGAAGTGCTGGGTGCCTCCAGAACGAAGGTGTGAGCCCTCCTGGAGGGCAGCAGCTCCTCACGGGCTCTCCTTACTGCACCCAACTCCCTCTCCACTGGCTCCTTCAGCAGCTGCACTTACCAACACAGTGTTTCACCTGCATTTCACATTTTCCCCTCCCAAGCACCACGAGGCCAAAGTTGAATTTTACAAGCTCACCAATTATTATGTTTTGGTTTACAACACTTTCTTTTAAAAAGAAAACCCAGTGCAGGTTTGTGCATGAAAAACAAATACAACTTTCCCCCAACCCCTCCTCCCCACAAAAAAAAAAACCAAAAAAAACCAAAAAGCAGAGGGAAACAAATTTTCCTGTGAGCAGAGAATTTTGCTGCTGAAGATCAGCAAGGAATCCATGAGAAGGCACCTGGCCACTGCAGCTCCTCACAGCCAGAATACAAACAGTGGAAAAGGTCAGCTTTGGATGGCACCAGCAATACCTGAGATGATGTTAGGAGATTACATGTGTAAAAAGGCATAGAGATAGATGACCTCCAGGTTGGAAGCAGAGCAGTTGGTCACATGCTACACTGAGCGTATTCTGAGCATGGCATCATAGAACCTGAAAAAAAATTCTTTATTTTCTTTGATCAAAAATATGTATAGAAATGCCTGTTTCAAGGAAAATATCATACATTTTTTTTCTTGTTTAACAAAATAAATTAAATATACATGACTTCTGTTTAAACTCTATATAGAATTACAAAGGTTTTCTATTTGCAATTGGATTCATTTCCAGTCCATATAGGTATTTAATATGGTCCTTATTTATTTTCTCTTCTTTCTGCTGTTCGAACTGCAACAAAGTTGTATCATTTCCAAAATGTTATCTGAGGGGAGGGGACAACCACACACAACCTAGGTGAATATTTCTCAAATGCATTTTCCCTA
>NW_008630155.1:48607-77837 GCF_000691845.1 Merops nubicus | reverse complement strand
GGCTGAGACGCGGGGGTGTTTCGGGAGGAGGGGGTGGAGAAGGAGGAGATGTTCCTCTGCTTTCCCGTCCTTAAACACGAGTCTGGCCGTGGAGCGGTGCTGGAGCTGTCCCTCCAGCTCTGGCTGCTCTAGCATTAGTAATAAATCCCCGTGGTTCATTTTCCATCGGGAGATTGATGTTAATGCAGGTAAGGGCAAGTAAAAAAAAAAATCGACCTGGAATAGCTTTGTGAAGGGTGTGTGAAGCTTCTGGCATGTTTTATGGTTTTGATGCTACAATCTTCTAACGGGAAAGTTAGCAGAAAATACATTATTAATATTATCACAGAATGACTTAAGTTGGAAGAGATCATCTAATGCAACCTCCCTGCTGTGAGCAGGGACACCTCTCAACTAGACTAATACTACTGGTCTCCTCTCTAGATCTCACTTTTCAACTGTTTAAGTTTCCTAGATACCTTGGCTTCAGCTGTAACATTATTTTCCAGGAAGAATTTCCCTGTTTCACATAATGTGCTGCAATTCTTTGGAGGTGAAAACCAAAGCAGCTTCCAAGATACCCAAGCGTAACATTTGGGTTGTTTAACCAGAAGTTACACCCTTGTTAAATAGAAGATTATCTCTCACTTTTGAGAGCAAGCAATTTGTTTTGAGGAAGCTTTGTGGAAGTGAACTTGGATTCTGGGCCTGTTTTGAGACTTTGAATAAATCACCATCCCTGGTGTAAAATTAATTTGGTAGGCAGTTGGTTGAAGAACTTGGTTGTGGATAATATTATGTATCTGATGAAGTCTGTGTGTGGATGAACACTACCAGAGGGACAAACTGTGCAAAGCTGAGCACTTCTGTGAGCAGGTGACCTACCCAGTGGGTGAGGGAAAGGCTCTGGATGTTGTCCATGTGTTGGACACTGTTCAGGACATGGTTTAGTGGTCATGGGAGTGTTGGGTTGATGGCTGGACTTGATGATCTTGGAGATCTTTTCCAACCTTAGTGATCCTATGATCCTATTTCTGGATGTGATTGTAGAGGCTGATACAAGACAGGAGGGAAGAGGAAACAGAGGGATCTTTAAATGAAGCCCACTGTGGTGTGCAGAGTTCTTTTAATGTCTGGAGTCTCACATGGGGTTGAGAGAGGGAGGAGGTTGGGGGATGAAATACAAGCTGTCTGAAATGGCTATTGTCACATTTTTAGGCCTATGTATAAATCTGGAAATTGGGGATCATAAGACCAGTTTTTTTATCTTATGTTTGTGTAGAGATGTGTCTGAATCTCAGGGGCTTGAGGGGAGGAGATGGATTCTATTTCATCCTTTTTTTTTTCATATATTTGGGCTGAATTTAATAAAACAAGGTAGAGGTGATGGACTCTAGACCCAACTCAGAACCCAGTGCAAATGTCAGACTCAGATTTGAACATTCTTTGGTCCAGGCAAATCCAGTCCCTAATTTCCCCCTAGATTTTAAGCCAGCACGTGATACTTATCCTAGAAAAAACACACAGAAGTATTTGTTGACTTTAGTTGGAATTCAAAGCACTGGCTGCAAAACTGTGAGTGTTATGGAGCTGCTGGTGTGAGCCATCATCTGGTGTCCCTGTCCCATTGCCATCCATGGGATCCAGCTTGGTGTGAACCAGAAATGTCTGCCAAGAGTCTACCTCTCTGAGGGCCTCAGCATCTGGACTAAGGATGCCCCTTTCTGCCAAAAGTTCACCCCCTTTACAAAGCCTTTCAAGAAAGCTGGGAGCTGTTTTTTGTATGTTTTGTCAGTTTTCTCCATGCCTGGCTTTTATTTTAGGAGATGGAGCACCCGGTGTGTTACCTGCACTAAGGGAATAAAGGTGGAAGCAGACAAATCTTAGAGCAAAAAGAGCTTGAGTTGCCTTTTAGTCTGGTCAGGAATATCAACAACTGGGATCTGGGTGTGTTTTAAACAGTTACAAGTATAAACTGGCTGGAAATGGTCACATTTATAGTGTGAATAGAGGCACAGGTAGTGCAGACACCTTCTTGGCTTCCTAATCTAAAGTTCCAACAGAGGTACCAGCTCAGAAACGTCAGCTCTGCAAACAGCAGCATACAGGAATTGCTTTTTTGGGTTTTTTTTTTAGTCACTTTACTTGAATCTGGTAGAAAAAGTCCATTGATGCCCAGGAATCCATTTACCACAGTGTGACAGCCACAGTTATAGATTATTTTAGATGCTTTTAAATAAGAAAAAAAAGAAGATTTTTCCAGTCAACTCATAGATGTCAGGGTCATGATCCTAGTCATGTTTTTTCTTTTAAAAAGGCAAGAAAATGTTTTGCTGCTAAAAGTGGTGATATTTCATTGCCTTTTTTAATTACTGATTGTTTAAAAGCTATAAAAATAGTTGAGATTTTATTTTTTCCTCTGTTTCTTTCTATTTACTTGGATTTATAGCTTCAGTTGTCAAAAGTTCTGCTCTGGTGAGAACTTAATTTCACATATGTGTTTGACATTTACAAATAAAAGAACTGAATTCCTCACTTGTCCACTCATTTCTTCACCAGCTTGGCTTCTAATTTTGTTTTCTTTTTAAATTTTCTAACAGCAGGCAAAATGGAATGTTGCTCCTTCATAATTAAGCCTTTGTGAATCTAAAACCAAAGTCTTTGCCATAATTTTAATTTAATATTTGGGGCTTAGTAGCTTTTTTTTTTTAATATTTAAATATAATTTAAAGCAGGTTTTTGATGCATGCATGGAAATGGACTCCTTGGGAGTTGTTAATCCAGACAGTTGCAGTCCTGTGTTAACATATTGTGAGCAGAGGTAGGAACTGAAATGATGAATCTGCCTTCTTGCTGCTTTGTAGAGTGAAGTGCAGAAAGCAAGCGTGGGGTTTAAATGACTTAGAAAATGACTGAGTCTGTTTTTAGTGCAGTGCATGGGCAACCAACTGCTATTTGTCATCTTAATTGACCAAAACTTGAATTTAAAGTTGAAGTTTGACCACCTGAGCGTTGCTGCAGCTGCCCAGACTTCTGAGATGCAAAAATCTGTGGTGGAGGTGCAAAATCTCCCTGTTCTTGCAGCCCCTGAAGAAGGAAGAGAAACGCTAAGGGGCAGATAGCCACATTTTAAAGCTGGTATTTTTATTCTCTTCTTATTCAGAGCTTCAGCTGCTCCTGTGCCTCCTAAATGTTTGCCACTCTCCAGCCAAGAGGTGGCTGCATCTCAATGATGCCGGAGTGCCCCTGCACATTACCTGCTTAGTGGCTCGTTAAGCTGGCAAATAATTTGGGATCTCCCAGTACACAAACCCTTCCATTCAGGGGCAGTTGTCCATTCCCTCCTGTTTCCTGTTTGCTTTAGCAAGACAAAAAGCAGGTGAGAGCAATGCCCCAGAGCTGCTGCCACACACCTGCAGCTTCCTCTGTGCCAAGGGGCCACAGAAGGTCTGGGCTGCACCTTTGCTTGTTCAGGCTGGGTTCTTAAGGGTATAAAATTTGGATTCCTGCAGCGATTCTCTCCCTCCCTTTCTACCCCAAGTAGTTTTCCAATTTGCTGGCCAATGTCAGCCAAGTTTTTCTAGTGGGACTGAGTTTTAAAGAAACTGATTTTCTGGGATTGGGGTGGAAATAGGTGGGTGTTAGAAAAGAGATTCTGTCTGTCTGAAACTGGAGAGTGGAGCTGTGTCATCCTCTCAACCCCTGTGATCAGAAAAACTTGTCTGAAGAAAATCTGCCCCTCAGAACCCTGATGTGGTGAAATCTTAACAGGCACAGGCAGCTGGGAGACACAGAGTGACAGGAAATCTTTTTTTTTTCTGCCATGCATGAAACTACATATTTAAAAATAAGGGGAGAAAAAAAAGCACTTCTCAGGGGGCTTCACTCTGCTGGGAAAGGTCATGAGTAACTCCTCCTCATATTCTTCTTCCAGTACTGCCTGTCAGGACACCCAACCTTACCATGCAACGTGCTCAAGTTCAAGTCCACCACCATCATGTTGGACTGTGGCCTGGATATGACATCCACCCTCAATTTCCTCCCCCTGCCACTGGTTCAGAGGTACGTCCTGCAGCCTCCAAGCTCTTACTCCTGTCTTTTTGGGCAGGAGGTGGGTTGCTCTGCGTGCAGTGGGGTGCTGGAAGGAGGGAGGGGAGGAACACAAATGAACAGCATCATCTGATATCATAAATAGACTTTGTTCACTTAAAAATTCTCTTTATCAAAATAACGTCCTTTGGCTCAGTCGACGGAAGACATTTTATGGATTTATTGATTGGTTTTTCTAGATAATTTATTCTAAGCTTCAGTAAAGTATTGCTGCAACTGCTCAGCACAAGTGAGGTCACATATCTGTCATCTTTCTGGCTTCTTCGTGGGAGATGAGATAAATGGGTAACCGAGGTGGAGTGCATGGAGCCCAGCAAGTGCTGCTTAACCACTGTCTTCTCAGGCTTTTCTTCAGAGCACAGCCTAATGCAAAGAAAAATAGCACTTAGCAGTCCTCCTTAGTTGACTTGATGGCATTGTTGTTCCCTTTTAAAAATTAAATAAATGAAAAGGGCAAGTGCAGCAGGGCACAGGAATGGAACAAACGTCGAGTCTAGAAGAGAATCCTGAGATCAAGACTCCCCCTTCTGTGTCCTAGCTACAAAGTCATAGGCTTTTAGATGAATTTGGATGTTTAGTTAGGGTGGCTTATGTCTTGCATAAATGGAATAAATTACAAAAATGAGGGGTTGGAGAGGTGGGAATGGGTTATTCTGGGTGATGGGGAGCAGCAGGAGTTCTCACAAAAGTCATTTAGTCACTTTAATCCAAGAGGAAACAAGTGAGGAACATTTTGGGTGCAGAGGAGGCTTGATTGAGAGGGGGAGAATGTGATTGGGAAAGGGAGTTTCCTAAGTGACCTAATGGGGTTAAAGCAGTTTGTCCAACCTCCTGTGATTTGTTAGTTTCTGGAGAGGAAAAGAATAGACAAAATATGCATTGCTCTGCAGTGCAATTGCTAACTACAACATTTCAGGGCAGGAATAGATCTTGAAGGGATCCAGAAAACTCAGGAAATCCAGGCACAGACAGAATTGCCTTGCATTCCTATTCTTCCACCCCTCAGAGGGGAAAAAAAAATTGAGAGAGAAACAAGTAGCAAAATGAGGTGATTGGCCAAAGGCTTAGGAGGTTCTTTAGGACTGCAGGCATCAGGGCTCCCCGGGGATGTGCCAGCTTCATCTGCTGATAGCAGACCCTGGGAATGAACAGCCAAATTGCAGGTCACAACCTGGAATTCCCCAAGCACCTCCAGAATGTCTGCACTAAAATGACTCAAACTCAATAAGAAAGGATGTCAGATATGACCCCTGATGGCCCAGTGGAATCGGAGCAAACACTTGGATTTAAATCCAATCAATCTTGTCGGGGAGGTGATTGAACACCCCTTACAGCAAGGATAGTCCTAAGCTCATGGACTTGGGCAAGTAATTGATCTCTTCAGCACTCTTCAGCACATGTCCTGCAGGGAGCTGTGGAAATGAGTTAGAAACTCGAGAAGGAGTGTGGCTGCCACTGCAAAGTCCTTATCTCTCTGTGGTATTCATAGTTGGACCATGATATATCAGGTCTCCATTAGCGTGGTGTCTAAATACCTCTGAAATTCAAATGTGTATTATCAACATAACTTGGCCTGGTGATGGAGAGCTGACAGGATCTTCAGTTTCCAGGTGGACTGACTGCTGGAGGTCTTGTCTGAAGCATGTAGCAGTGTAGAGAATTTGAACCTAGGTTTGTCAGATCCTAGATTGCTGCTGGTTGTACATCCTCTCAGAATGAGATGTGCTGCTTCTTGCAGGTAGCCTGAGGTGGACCCATGTGAAATTTTAACCAGAGAGGACCTCTTTTTCTCTCTGCTGTCTTTAAACCAGTGGTCCCCAGAGTATGATCCATGAACCTCTTGGGTTCTGCAGGTCTCAGTACATGGTCTGCAGAGGTGCCCTAATTTTTACCCCTGTGGAGCATAAAGGTATGATGTTACACAGGATCTTTGCTATGCAGCTAAATCCTGTGTCGTGTTGGCATGGGGCCCTCCTTGAGCAAACAGTTTGAGAGCCTGTGCTTTCATCTATAAGAGAGGAAAGTGCTGTAGTGTTTGTGTCATGAAAGGGACTGGACATTTTTTAGAGTTCTTCACTCTTCAAAAAAGAAAAAGCCTGGCAAAAGGCATTTAGATTCCACCTTGCCCTGGAAATGGCAGCCCTTGTTCTCACCAGCCCATGGAGCATGTGCAAAGTACCTGCACTTGGCAAACACTTTTTGCCAGTTCATGTCCTTTAAAGGAGGTTTGTCAACTGGAGTTTTCTCCCCTGTACCAAAGTCAAATGCAAAACGGTGAAATGAACATGTCGGAAGCTCTTAACCTTTCCTGTCTAGCCATGACACACTTGCTCACATTATTTATGGGACAGTTCTAGCTATTTTGGATTAATCAATCACTCTATTACAATGTCAAAACTGTGTCGACAGGAACTGTGTTACTTCAAGGTAAAGAGTCCTTTCTGTCCTGTGTTGCTTACTGCACTTTCACCCACACACGAGACCTATGTGCTAATTTTGCCTCTCTAGGCAAGACTTTACTCCTCAGTGAATGCCAGGTTTAGGACAAGAACAAAGCATAGCACACACTAGGCTAAATCAGGGGGAGTAGGGTGTGCCTACCAAGGGAAGTGTGTTCTGCTCTGCCTCGTGCTGGTGAAGCCACAAAGGGATCCAGGTTTGGATTCCCAGTCGAAGAGGTATGCAGGGAAGCTGGAGAGGGTCTTCAAGATGGTCAGGGTCTGGAGCTCATGGCTACACAGAGAGGTTGAGGGAGCTGGGCTTGTTCAGGCTGGCAGAGAGGAGGATGGATGGGCAGCTAATGGCCACCTACATCTGCTTGAAGGCAACCAAGCCAAACTCTCTTCAGCAGTGGCAGGCAGTGTAGGGGGGTAGTGGGCACAAATTGTGTCTTGGGAGGCTCAGGTTGGACATCAGCCTCCCAGTGATGAAGACATCTTTCACCTATCCCCAGAGCAACTCTAGAATCTCATGCTCTGGGGATTTGCAAGACACAGCTGGACAAAGCCATGACTGACCTGGTGTAGTGCTGGCTTTGAGACATGGGACTACAGGCCTCCAGATGTCCCTTCCAACCAAGGCTTCTGTTCTCTCCTCCCTTTATCTGTCAGAGTTGCTGCATATCAGAGTGGTTTGTCCTTGCTCATCCCACAGCCCTTTTAGTCTCTCTGCATCAGTTCTACTGAGCCCCCTCAGTCTCCAAAATACTGCTCTGAAATTGTGCTTTTGAGTGTGTCAGTGGGGAGTACATTTAGCCACCTCATTTTTTCTACCATCAGACTTCTTCAGACTTACTCTTTATCCTCAAAAGGGGGTCTCACTTCTCTGGCATAGCTCCTTGATGACACAGCCTTCTGCTCTCACCTCTTACCTTCTGTCTTCACTCCCTGAGTCTTAGATTTCCCCTTTCCCCTTCCTTGTGACCTTCTAGAGTGCCAGTTAGGATTCTTTCTTTGATATGGATGTTAGTCTGCACACAACATTCCTCTGAGCCCTTGAATCACTTTCTATATTCAAGGTTTTGAATTTGAAAGATCTTATAGCATATAAGCCTGGCTGTCTGTAGAGCTTAGTGCACAACAGTTGCAGATTTCATTGCAACTGGGCTCCCAAGTCCTCTCTGCAAATCTGAGACTGTTTCAGGGCTGGGTACAGGTGGGTACACTTCTCTTGTTTCCTCAACTTTCCTGTGGGTATGCTTGAATCTGGGCAGGTAGTGCTTTTAGAGCAAAGTTGTAGGCTCACAGGAAAATCAAATGTCACTGTGAAGTATGAATAAATCTCTCAATTATGGCAGTCAGAAGTGCTGCAGCAATTAGTGCTGTAAACTCAGGATCACAACATCCACCTTGAAGTTTCTTTATTAGCATTTGAAATGATTTTAAAAAGGGGTCCTGCCATTGCTGGCTGGTACCAGACCTGCCAGCTTAAAACACACACAGCTCACAGCAAACCCTCCTTGCTCCTTTGTCCTTCCAGCACAGGGAAAGGCCCTGTTCAGCTCTCAGTGGGGCTCTTCAGGCTGACACTGAGGCATGAAACCAGGGCTTGGATGTAAAATCACAACCTCTGTGTCTATAAATGACTGAATCCAGAGTGTTGGTCTTTCCCTGCCATTACTAGTGGGAATATTTGCCTTCCTTTGTCCCTGAGTGCTTTTATGGTGCTTTTGTATAGTTTCAGGCAGAGTTTGTTGCTGCCCTAACCCTTCTTCTATTTATTTATACAGCCAGTTGCACCACAGGGCAGCACTGAGCCTTTCTGAAATCCTCACCTTGAGAGACTGCAATCAAACTCCCTGCACACAGCATCCTACTTTTTCCTTTCAAGTGTCATAATCATGATTTGTAAAAGTCATTTTGGTGACCACGTGAACAGAGTGAAACTGAAACAATTCATAGTGCAATAACTGTTTTTCCTCTCTTTCTGCAGCCCCAGGCTGTCCAAACTTCCTGGTTGGGTTTTGAAAGATGGAAGCACGTTTCTGGACAAGGTACTGTGCTGATGGTTAGGATTCTCTTGCTGTGCAAGAAGCTTCCTGAGGGGTGAGGAGCTTGCATGGCAGGAGCAGCACTTCCATGCTGACTCATCCCACAGGCTGCTGTGTGCACCCTTACCAGCCACGGTGTCCTTGCAGAGCAGAACATTTGGAAACAAAATGCTAATAGCAACTCTGAGGCTTCAGAAGTAGCCTAGCTCTTTAAAAAATCCTCTTAAAATGTAGAAATCAGCAGTGTGAATATTTTCTTACTTTGTGGAGCTCCATAAATAATAGTGCTTTGCCTTCTTAACGTGCCTTTCATTCAACAGCTGCTTTTCTGACACTAAAGCTTCATGGCATCCTTATAAATGAGATTGGTATCTTACCCTTTTTAGAGAGGAGGACTGAGAGAAGGTGAATGGTTTGCCCATGGGAGGTCTCTCACAGAGGAAAAGTTTGTCTTTGGCCTCTGAATCAACACGTGGTCTGCTGCTGGCCATAGCAGGGAGGATATTATCTCCAGCCTCCTAATTCTAAGACACAGAACTCACTCAGCTACATGAGAGACAAAATTTTTCTTTCCCCCCCTTTTCATTACATTAGTTTTGTAGGCAGAATTTATCTGGGGCTTCAACCAAAACCAAGCACCACAGCGTCCAGCTTGATGTGCCACAGGGGAACAATGAACACAAGAATATGTCAGATGTTAGTAAAATAGGCAGATACATTTCAAATGTGGGCAGCAATAGGTATCAGTAGAGAAAATGCTGATTTAATAGACTGTTCTCTGACCATGTGAACATTAAAGGAGAACAGTCATAATAGTTGCTTTTGTAGGGGACTTTGAGGTGGACAAAATGGTTTGATCTGATTTTTACAGGCAAGGGAGCTGAAGATCATAGATTAAAGACCTGATTTTTCTTCTCACTGGAGACAAAAGAAACTGTATAGGCAGCATTTCTGTTAATAAAATAGTAACAGCTCTATTCAGAGCACAGGCTAGCTGGCAGTTGCAGAGCTACAGAGGCTCTTGAATGGAGTTGCCCAGTTTGAATTCCCTGGAATTTGCTTCTCCAGAGCCCCAGTCTCAGAGCTGTCTGAAGACCAGCTAGGCTGCCAGTGGACTTTTCTAGGTGATGTATTTACATTTCTGCAGTGCTGCTGCACTCAGGAGAAATCTTCACATTCACACAGCATCAATGGAAATCATCTGTTAAAAATTCAAAGGCAGCCTCTCTTACCTTCACCTTGACCATTGTGACTGCTTGGAATGGTAAATTCTTTGACCCCTGCTGGAAAAAGGCAAAGGAAGGAGTCAAAGGGGGCTGTTTTATCATGTAGGGTGGACATTCCTGTTATAGCACTCTCTGGATGACAGTTATAAAACTTAAGTCCTGGAGAGGCATTGAAATTTGCTACCATCTAGTTTTAATCATTTTGAACTCCCTGGAGATGAGGTTAGGAGACTTCTGCCACTAGATGTAATTGCTCATTCGTTATTAGTTGGCAGGTGCACTGTAATTATTAAGAACTGGATTCAATCTTTAATTCTGTCAGGCTGAAGCTGGCTGAGACCACTCGCTTTGGGACAAGCAGGAGAAGCATCCACGAGAGAGTGCAGAGTGTCTGATAGGTAGCCTGTGAGGTGTGTTAGGAGAAGAGTTGGGAATATTTTTGTGCCATATGTAAGCCTGAAGAATGTGACTTCTCACGTGACAAAGACTGCTGATGTCAGCCTCAAAAAAAGAGGAAGAAAATAGAGGAGTAGAGATCCAGTAGAGAGAAATCTCACAAAAAGTACCATGGTTAGATCCTAAAAGGTGTTTTGTCAAAGGCTCTGAGAGAGGCTAAAAACAGATTTCTGCTCCTAGGATGACAGAAGAAGTTTGTTACTTGGAATCAAAACTAAATTACAAACCTGTGAGATGTCCTGGGCTCTATAAAGGTGTTGTGTTCTCACGTGACAAAGACTGCTGATGTCAGCCTCAAAAAAAGAGGAAGAAAATAGAGGAGTAGAGATCCAGTAGAGAGAAATCTCACAAAAAGTACCATGGTTAGATCCTAAAAGGTGTTTTGTCAAAGGCTCTGAGAGAGGCTAAAACCAGTATTCTGCTCCTAGGATGACAGAAGTTTGTTACTTGGAACCAAAACTAAATTCCAAACCTGTGAGATGTCCTGGGCTCTATAAAGGTGTTGTGCACACCTTCCAGGTCTGGAGAGCAGCAAGAGTGGGCTTCACTGCCCAGCTTTGATTCTGATAGACAAAATAACTGGCATTGTTACAGATTTCCCAGCTAAAACACCTGCAGTTTGAAAAGCAGAGAAAATGCAGCTTCCTAGGACAGAACTTCTTCATGGCCCCAGCAAAACCAGTCAGTGGTCACTTTCTGTGCCCACCAGAGTACTGTCTCTGCTCCTCCAAACTGATCCCCTGAAGCACCAAGAAGATAAAAGGTTTTGAAAGTGCAACATCTGCAGCACTGGAGTAATGTTGCATTGTATTTTTATGTCTTCTCTGTTGTGCTTTGCTTCCAGGAGCTAAAGGAGTGCTCTGGCCACGTGTTTGTAGACTCTGTGCCTGAGTTCTGTTTACCAGAGGTGAGTTTGTTCAGAGCCTTCCTGAAAAATCTTGACTCCATTCAGTCATGTGGGATAACTTTCTAAGTTATTATTGTTAGATTCATGCTAATTATTAGTACTCAGTAAGTAATACTACTAAAATCTGTGTTGTTAAGGTGCCTCTGGTATCTATGACACTGGAGAAAGGATGGAAACAGAACTTTTTGACAATGGTTTTGGGAGACCTGGAAGATCTCCTCAAGCAGATCAGTATCTCAGAGAAGAATAAGACTTAACTGTCCTTTTATGTGGACTTTCCAAAGAAATATGGCTGGGCTGGACTCAGCTGTGACAGGATACATGTGCTGATCTAGATAAGGGCAGCACATGAAGACAAGGAAAGCTGCCTGTCTCTAACCACAGAGGCATGACCTGCCTCATGGAGCTCCCTGGGGGAGCCACTGTTAGAGTCTCTGGGCTGCACTCAGATGTGGTTTTGCCAGCAGCAGATTTAGGTTAAAAAGTTTTGCTGCCTCCCTATCTATTCATCACTGCCTCTGTGAGGGAGGAAGTGTTCCTTCATGTCCACTGACAGAACTGCACGTGGCTGCTTCTTGAGCTGTTGGGTTTTTTTTCAAGAATACCTGGGTTTATAAAAAAAAAAAATAGCAGGACTATTGAAACCTGGGGGAGCCACTGTTAGAGTCTCTGGGCTGCACTCAGACGTGGTTTTGCCAGCAGCAGATTTAGGTTAAGAAGTTTTGCTGCCTCCCTATCTATTCATCACTGCCTCTGTGAGGGAGGAAGTGTTCCTTCATGTCCACTGACAGAACTGCACGTGGCTGCTTCTTGAGCTGTTGGGTTTTTTTCAAGAATACCTGGATTTATAAAAAGAAATAGCAGGGCTATTGAAAAGGACTGAATTAACTTGGCTCACCTGCCTGCTCAGATCAATGGGCTGTGTGGGAGAGCTGAAGAAGTCAGAAGCTGAGCAGAGAGTGGTGGAGGTGAATGATGGAGAATAATCTGGGGCTAGTGTCCTCTTTCCTCAGCTGTGTTCAGACTGATACCATCAGTCCTTTCATTGCTTGTTAGGATGTTTTCTCTGCCTTTCAAAGACAGAGATGATTGCTTTTGGGCAGTGATCTTTTTTTTTTTTGCCTTTCTGCCTGACCTTGTTGACAGGAAGTACAAAACATTCCTGGAGGGATGTTGTCACATCGCTGGGGTTCTGGCAACAGCATTTCTGTCTTTTGATTCCACGAAACTCACCTCTTGCAGCTTCTGACTCTTGTCATCTTGATTCTTTGAAGCAAGCTGGCAGTTCTGGTCCTGCTTTTGGCAAGTGATATCAACAGATCTGTGTGCAATGGCTTGTTTTCCCCAACTGGAATGGATATAATCCAACCACAATAAAACAAAGCAAAGCTAAAACAACACCAAACAAACAAGACCTAATAATTCTGAGTTCTTGTGGGCTTTCTGGGTGCTGTCTGGTGGAAGGGAGGGATGCAGGAAGCATCTGTATGCCTAGAAAGTGCCATTATGGCCCAGATCTTGGGAAGGATGGAGTTTATGTTCTTGATTCCCTTTGGGATTGAGGCCGTGCCCAGGAATGATAATCTGCTGGGATTTAAGGTGCTTTCTAGTTACTTTGTTGGGCTGGAAAATACCCACACATGTAGCTCTGAATCCAGCTGCTGGGGAGCTGCTGCTTCGTTACACCAGTGTCGCCACCGAATGTCCTGTGGTTCCCAGCAGCCTGTGTTACAGCCAGAAGACAACAACCAGCTGCACGTGTCACTGTTGTAGGGACCTTACAAATGCCCTCAAATGCTTTGGTTCCCAAAGTTCCCAGTGGGTGCCAAGTGTTCTGCATGAGCAGTAAGATCAGATCCTCTGGCGATGCACAGCTGGTGTCTGGCCTCACAAGCCTGTCTGCAGGAGGGTTCAGGTGTCAGGGCCAGTGGGACCAGCAGCAGGGCTGAACTGGTGCCAGTGTTTGGCAGCACAGTGCAAGAAGGAGCTTGTGTGAGAGAGGGCTTTGTCTTCTCTCCTTCCACACCACTTCTTTTGAACCAACTTGTCTGCAGCAGCAGTTACTTTGAGAATCACAGTATCACTTCCAGGAACTCCACTGCCAAAGCAAGGCAGGTTTTGAATGTAATCCAGAAGCCACAAGATGATAAGAGGCTGTCTGGGCAGCAGAGTGCACTTCCACGTGGCAGAGTGCAGGGTGCAGCCCTCCCGTGGCTTGGCAACCCTCTGGTCTCTCTCACTTCACAGTCAAGAAACATTTTTAAACTTTTTTCAGCTCGTAGGTGCTTTTAGTGAGATGGCCACAAGTCCCAGGGAAGATTTTCCTTCGTTTTGGTTTTGACACCTTTTTCATCCTATTAGCAAATGCTTCTAGGGTGCTGAGACATGGGATGCTCTAGGCTTGGAAAGCAGCAGCCTGCATCCTCCTGCTGGGCTCACTGGGCTGAGCAACTCCCCATTTGGTTTCCTGTGGTGTGGACACTGCTGCAGAGCAGGCCAGGAAGGGCCAGTGGGGCAGGAGCAGGGGCCAGCAGACTCTCTGATGCCAGTGGTGAGTGTATTTCTGCCTGGCAAGCTCAGGGAGGTAACAGGGTGCCCTGTCTGGGGATGGTGTTTCACCCGCTGGACTCAGCGTGGAGATCCTGCCTCCCACATCAGCTGGGATGGTGGATTGAAACCAGGAACACTTAGCTATGAGTTAAGCAGCTTGTCACCAGAGCAGTGTGTCAGCCCTCTGAAAAGCTGAGTGACCTACTTTCTTGCCTTTTTTATTCAAATTGCTGGACCCAGCCTTGTAATCAGATAATATGTGCTTGATGAGTGTTGAATTCCATTAGCTGCTCTATAATAACCAAGTTAGAGGTCATATATCTTGTACATTTCTGACTTGACAGCATTTGTGTTACAGCATTACCAGTAAATATTTCTAATTAAAATTCCTTTAACAATGTGTGAAATCTTCTTTCACTCTCTGAACTGCTGTCTTAACTGTCACATCAAAACAAATTGGGCCCACCCGTCTGTTTTGTTGTAGCCTGTGAATGAGCTTAATCTCCTGCTGTAGAAAATGTGAATGATAAAGATGCCAAGCACTTAGTTTGGGAAAATATGAGAATTATTTTAAGCATATGAATAGAATCTACGTTGATCTTTCTCACTCTCCTGAGGTACAGCACCCTGTGCCACAGAAAATTAAAGAGGCACCCTATGAAATGGCTGCTGCAGAAGTTTTAGTGGCTGCAGAGTGTTCCTCCCCAAGGAAGGGCACCTGTCAGCTCTTTGATAAAGGTGTTATCATCACAGCTCTCTCAACAGCAGCCATTTCACTCCATGACAGACAGACACATGCAGGACGTGGTTTCTTTTTCAGGGTTGAGAAGGGAAAAATTCTAAGGGGCTTTTAAAATAAATCCTGTTTATTTAAAGGAAACATTAATCTTTGCCACAGATGAGACATGCCCTCCTCTCACAGTTTTTTTAATAAACCAGTTACAGTCATGCAATATAAAGATATTTAAAAAAAAAAGAAGAAAGTTTTACTGCTGTTGCTTAAACGGGTTACATGTTGCTTATCTCCTTCCTCTGTTTTCAGACTGAGCTGCTTGACCTCTCCACAGTGGATGTTATCTTGATCTCAAACTATCACTGCATGATGGCACTGCCCTATATCACAGAGTACACAGGATTCACAGGAACAGTGTATGCCACTGAGCCCACTGTTCAAATTGGCAGGTAAAAAAAACCCTTCATATTCTCTACTCCTCTTTCATCACTGCTTGGGAAAAGGTGTAAAGGACAATATGGGTAGAGGAGTGGTGTCTAATGTTCCGAAGAGGCTCTTAGGCAGTAGCTGAACACCAGCCAAGTCCTTAGTGCTGCAAATGTGTTAACTCAATGTTTCCCAAGCTCTGGAACTGTCCCTGTTCAACATTTACAGCAGGTGCTTTGTGGTGAGTAGAGGCAGCAGGCAGTAGATGTGGGATAGTAGATTTTGGGTGGACTGAGACATCTTGAACAGCATTCACCATCTAGCCAACTTTAAAATTCCAAAACCCATGAATCAAAGATCTCTCCTGCTCTTCTTAAACAAAAGAAGAATCACCAATCTTTTCAACAATAAATGACTCTAAGATCATGGCTTTGTAGTTCTTCAGCATTTGAAATTCATATAATCACACTTCACACCATGGAAGGGAAAGGAATTTCAGCTGGCTTCATCTCACATGGCAGCTGACATACTTCAGCTCTGCACCCCAAAGAGGAGCACTAAGAAAAACAGCAGAAATATGAGACTGAAGTAGAAAATGGAAGACCTAACAGTGCAGTCCAAAACTTAGTACTTGGTCATCAAATTTGGCAGTCTTTTCTTACAAAGTTCATAGAACCTAACAGTGCAGTCCAAAACTTAGTACTTAGTCACCAAATTTGGCAGTCTTTTCCTACAAAGTTCATAGAACCACAGAATTGTACAATGGTTTAGGTTGGAAAGGACCTTTAGAGGTCATGTAGTCCAAACCTCCTGCACTGAGCAAGGTCATCCCCAACTAGAGCAGGTTGCTCAGAGTCCTGTCCAACCTGACATGGAAGGCTGCCATGCACAGGGCTTCTACTGCCTCTCTGGACAACCTAGGCAGGGGTATCACCACTATCAGTGTAGAAAGGTTCTTCCTCATATCTAGTCTGAATGTCCCCTCTTTTAGATTCAAACCATCCCTCCATGTCATGTCACAACAGGCCCTGGTCAAAAATCTTTCCTGACAGGCCCCTTGAAGTACTGAAGGGCTGCAGGGTCTCCCTGGAGCCTTCTCTTCTCCAGGCTGAACAACCCCAGCTCAGCCTCCCTGCAAGGAGACGAATGGTTGGACTCAATGATCATGGAGATCTTTTCCAGCCAAAGGGTTTCTGTGATTCTAAGAGATGTTCAGGTGATTGGATAGGTCAATACCAAAGGCTGCAGGTTTGGCCCTGGATAGAGTCTTAACTGGCCTTGTGCTGCATGTGTCCCTCATGCAGAAGAGCTGCCATGGTCAATAATTAGAAATCCAGATTAGGCCATGAGATCTGAACTACTCCATAAGCACTTCAGGGCAGGAATCTTTGTTAAAGCTCCTGTGCAAACTTTCCACACTGCAGCAATTCTCCCTTGGTGTAAAAACAAACAGAAACTGAAGAGCCTCGTAGGAGAAAGAAATTGTATAAATATGAACCAGTGGTAGACCTCCAGGGTACTGCTGGCCCTTAGCTGAAGATAACAAGGACAGGCTTGTTGAAGTGTACACTGGTGTGCTTCTGCCCTCCCCAAGTCATTCCAGATACCATTCTTCTGCAGTTACACTGGTCATTTCCTACCTGCCAGGGAATTGTACAATTGCATATTGCATACCATGAAAAATGCTGGTTAGTTTTGGGCAGTGAAATCTGCAGGGCCAGTTTTTAATGCCTGACATGTTTTTCTGTCTCAAATGCTGTATTGTGCATTTGAGGAGAGTTCACTCTGACAATGGGCTTGACTCCTCCAAGTGATAAACAGGCAGCAGCTAACAAGTTTTCTTTGTATATTTTATCTCATTCCATATGACATCAGTCAGAAATGAAGAAATCATCTTGCACAGCAAGAGAGAGATTTGGGAATTCCTCTTGTCCTGCCACTTTCAGGGCCAGAGCCTCTGCTGTCACAAGCAGGCACAGAGCAAACTGGAGTTTGATGCACTGACTGGGCAAACTGGGGTAATTTCTGTGATGCTTCCACGGGAGGAACCTCTCTAAAACTGCCTAATAGTGTTAAAATCGGTGTGGTGTTCTGGAAACATTTGGGACAGAGTTCTCTGCTGTGTGAAAGGCTGCAATACTGATTTAGCTACAACCCTTTTCAGACTTCTCATGGAAGAACTGGTGAATTCCATTGAACGTGTGCCAAAGGCTCAGTCTGCCTCCATGTGGAAGAACAAGGAGGTACAGAGGTAAGGAACAAGCCACCTGGCCACCATGGTTGTCCTAAAACACTAACCAAAGTTTAGAATTCACTCAGTGATGGGTCAGCTGCCACCATTTGAGATTGCTACAACCACTGAGCAGAAATAAAAGCCCAAGAGGTTTGCAGCTGTGATTCCCTGGGTCAAGTAATTCGTTAGTGATTTGGATGTTTTTGGTCTTCCAAGCAGCCACCAAACCAACTGAGGCCAAGTTTGATTCCTGAGGGGAGACTGGGTAACACAAAAGTCTCCCTTGATCTCACCTCATATAATTAAGCTCCATGGTGATAGATAAAACCAGCAGATTTTTGTATTAGCATCATTAAAAGCTGTTTAAATTAGCAAGCTGTTAAAAATGAACTGTCTTGGAATATTTTTAATTTAAAATTATATTTACAGTCATGTTTCCTGAAGTGGTAAGAAATTCAAGACACAACTGTTGGAGGTCACTGGTGGCCAGCCACAGAGCAGTGCTACCTTCCTTCCCAGCCTCTCTCACTTGAACAGCAAAGCTGTTTCTTGGGAGCTTTTCAAAGCTTAAAAACAAACTGAAATCTGAATAAAGAAGGTTAGTTGGAAACTCCACATTTGTTATTCCATCTATATGTAAAAACAAGATACTCAAAACTGAGTTCTTCAACATCTAAAATTTTGAAAGCTTATGTAATCTAAAAATCATCCATACAGTTTACTAATTGCAGATAATGCTTTCCTTGGAAATAAAACCAACTTGAGGTGCACAACATGTTCTGTGGAGGAGACAGTTTTGGTTTTAGCACATTTTAAAGATAGGGCTGGTTGATTAGAAAGTTATTTTTGAAAGGTGTTTTGTGCATTTTTAATTGATCTCCCATTTTCTAGTCCTAATACTTAGCGTGGCTTGATTTAAAGGTTTGCTAAAAATGATTTATTACATACATTATAAAAGTAGTCTTGATATTTCCCAATATCACAAAGCAAAGAAACAAAAAATCCAAATTAATGTATCCTTACAGCTTTGTAGTGTGCTCCCCTGCTGAGCTTAGGAGCAGTCTTATCTCCACACTGTAACTCTCACTCTTCCAAGGAAGGCAGGTGAAACATAGCTGTAAAACAAAACTAAAGACAATAAAGTTGATGAGGATTTTGTGCTGGTTGATGTATACTCTGATCAGCACGGTGAGGTTTAGGTTAATTCTGACTCTGCTGGCCTGACCAGAACTGCTCCTGAAGCTCAGAGTGATGTGAAGGGAGAACTGGAGCCGTTATTCCGGTCACACGACTGCCTGTGTTTTGTATGCATGGTTTAAAGGAGGATCATATATCTTGGAGCTCATTTAATGTCACTTTCCTGGTGGTCGTATTTTAGGAAAAGTGCTGCCTAGCACTTTGTGTGCTGTTGACTATTCCAGAGGCGAACACAGAGAGGTGATCTTTGTTCTCATTCAACTCCTGTAGAAGGCTGGAGTCTTTTTGATGGAACAGCATTTAAAATACATTTTTCTGACTCATTTTGCTTGGGAAGTACCCTAACATTGATAGTTCCTCCTTGATACGATCACACAGCTCTTGGGGTGCCAGTGGAGGGAGGAGGAAGGTGTAAGAGTCGACCTCCTGGGGACAGACAGGACCAGGACCTCTGTGGGGCAGAGAGCACTGACACATTATTGTGTGTTGTCAGAATCACAGAATGGTTTGGGTGGGAAGGGACCTTTCAAGGTCACCCAGCCCAACCCCCTGCAGGGAGCAGGGACATCTGCAGCTAGAGCAGGGTGCTCAGAGCCCCGGCCAACCTCCCCTGGGATGGTGCCAGGGATGGGGCAGCGACCACCTCTCTGGGCAGCCTGGGCCAGGGGCTCAACACCCTCAGCAGCAACAATTTCTTCCTTCTCCCCAGAATCAGTCTCCCTCTTGGGAGTTTCAAACCACCCCCTCCTTGTCCTGTCCCAACAGGCCTTGCTAAAGAGACTGTCCCCAGCTTTCTTTGAGGTCCCCTTGAAGTGCTGAAAGGAGGGTCTCCCTGAAGGAACCTTGATCAGATGGCAGGTCCCCCTGCTTTCAATGCACACCTTGCCCCAGTGTGAGACAGAGGCAGAGCAGAGCCATGCTGGGCTAGCACCCACAGCCAGACTTAGCCCTGCAGCTGCTCAGTGGCAAAAGTCCACGAATCCTAAACTCTGCCTGGAGGCTGGTAGGAGCCAGTGTTGTCTGTGAGCTGGAGCAGGGCAACAAAGTGGAATTCCCTTTCCAACCAGGCCCCTCCAAGTTCCCCCCTTCAGCTCCCTCTGCTCCTGTGAGATGGAGCTCTTCTCCACCACAGAGGGTGTACAGGGGCTTAATTAATGTTTGCAAAGTGTTTTGAGGCTCCTGGTGACAAGGGTCACACAAGCGTGAATGGAACTGATTATTATGGAATGTGAGCAAACATCTCCTGATCCACAAATTAACACCTGGCTAATAGCACATGCTTGGGTAGACTGACAGCCCTTATTTAAGAGAACATGCTCCTTGGTGGATTTTTTGACTACTTCCTATTGCTAGAACAGAATACTTAATACTTCTGAGTCTAACTGTATTTTTTCAGGCTGATCCATCACCATTACTGCTTTACAGTTCAGCTAGTTCTACTCTAAATAGTTAGTCTAAAACACAAAGTGTTATCATCTTCATTAGATAAAGCATTGAAGCATTTTAAATGCAAATACTGTATAAAATATAATAAGTTTTTTTATAGTGGCTTATGTTTTTCCATTATCAGATCCAATCTGAACTCATTCTTTAGCAAATTTTACTACCATTGGTTTTTATTTTAAATGAGCAATTCCATGGAGGCTCTGCAGATGCTCAGCCAGGATCTCTTTCACACTGATTAGGATTTAGGGGCCTAAAGAGGAAGTTTGCCTCGTGAAAGACACTTTGTCAACTACCTCTTTGATGGTTTCTTACATCTGTCTGTGTCTGCAACAGGCTGTTTCCTGAGAAAGAGCAGTGGACAAGAGGGGCCAGCATTCTGATCTCCTTTGGTGCTGCCATCCTCTTCTCCCTTCAAACAAGAACATATTATGTCATAGAATCTTAGAATTACAGAATGGTTTGGGTTGGAAGGGACCTTAAAGATCATCTAGTTCCAACCCTCCCTCTCTGGGCAGGGACACCTCCCACTAGACCACATAGTGCCAGGCCCCAGTTACTTAAAACATAAACTAGGTTGGAGTGTACTGGATGTACTGGTGGGGGAAATGTCCTCTTTGGAATGGTAATTAAACATTTTGATGAAGTGAGAATCCTCACCAAAAAAAATCCTATTAGGAAAGAGAAATTGCCTCAGTTTGAGATCATAGAATCATTTAGGTTAGAAGAAAGATCTTTAAGATCATCAAGTCCAATCATTAACCTAACTCTACCAAGTTCACTGCTAAACCATGTCCTTGAGCACCATATCTACAGGACTTCTAAACACATCCAGGGATGGCCACGTGGCTGTAGGTTGACTGTCCCAGCATCTGCCCACATACCTCTGGTGGTTCTGAGGTGATCCATAACAGGGTGTTGCCATAGTGTTAGTAGATTCACCCCAGGCTTCAAAATATCCTCTGGCAACATTCTGTACACATTCTACAAGCGTGGGTGGCATGCCAGCAGGGGCACATCTGAGGAACCCACAGTCCTCACCTCTCCGTGCCACTCAGCACAGCATGAAACCACTGGAGACTGGTGCCACTGGTCTGTGGGGGAGCAGAGTCTATCTGCAGAGCAGCCACAGAGTCAAGGCTAATAGAAACTTCAATCACCAAGGACAATTCCCACTTTTCTCCATTACCTGGAGATATATACTCCTCTTCCCAGAAGAGGAGCCCCTGAAAGCATCCAACACTAAATGCTTCTTAGGGTAGGTTAAAGGCTTTTACAGGCAATTTGCTTCAGTGCACCGGTGGACAACTATCCACATTGTTTGGCCTTTTGTTGCTTATGACTTCCCAAAAAAGACCTGGAACGCTTTGTTTGTTTCCTCCAAACACTTTCAGCCAGCCTGTGCTGGAATTACAGTTATCACACTGGACCTGCACAGCAGCCTTGGCAATCACTGCCCTTAATCCCTTCTTCAGTATCTTAAATTATGGAGGAGTTCACTGACCTAGGAGATAGAACAATAAATTAAATTCCTTTAAACAAATTGATCAAAGAAACTTGACCAATTTCCATAAATCTTTGGAAATTGGTTTGAATTGGCCTTTGATTTAGCATTGGTTTAATATACAAAAAAAAAAATCCTATTCTTCTTCCACATTTGGCAGCTGTGCTGCTTCCTGCCTTGGTTCACGTTGCTGAGGAAGATTTATTTCCCAGAAGTTGGCCATCTCTCTTACAGCCCCTGACATTCCAGTTCACTTCTTCCCTCGACGTCGCCGTCCAGCGAGCTGGCTGTGTCTGGGAGGAGCAGAATGGATGGATTTCACTTTGGTGTAAAACATCTTAAATACTTCCGTGGGGGGGGGTTCAGAGAGCTCTGCAGTGTCAGCTGTGTATCCATGCCAGGACTCTCAGAAGGCCAAGCAGGTAGCTGAGGGGCAGGGACATGTGCTCTCCTAGGAGACTGGGGACAAAAATGAGAGCAGAGCCAGCCTTTGTTCATGGTCTGGTAGCTGCATTTTAATCACAAGGTTGTGGGTTGTTTTCAGGCTCTCAGGATGTGCAAAACAGACCCTGATTCAAGACCCCACTTATCTCTACCTGTTGTAATGTTGTGTTTCATGTCCACGTGTCACATCAGCCAACATCTTTGATCAGTGGTGAAAACACCAGAAGAGTTGCTATAACACCTTCATCACAGCTACTTCTTTGATGAAAGAGCTGAGTAGGAACAACAACAAAGAGAGCTAAAGGAGAGCAAGTCTTTGGGGTGAGGCAAAATGGGCAGTGTGGTTCTGCACCTCCACAGGCAGAAAGTCTTGCTCCTCACTTTGAAGCACCAGGTGTCTTTAAAATAAAAAGAAAAAAAATAGGAAAAGAGTTAAAAAAAATAGGAAAAGAAAAATCAAAGATCTGGAGACTATAAATGGGAACAAAAGCTGGTGGTGCATCAGGAAGTTCTGAAAGTGCCCACACCCCATTGATCTTTGCAGGTTGCTGCCTGCCCCTCTGAAGGATGCCGTGGAGGTGTCTATGTGGAGGAAGTGCTACACCATGCCAGAAGTGAATGCTGCCCTCAGTAAGATCCAGCTGGTGGGATATTCTCAGAAAATTGTGAGTACTGGTCCAGCAGGCCAACAATAACAACTTGTCATTTTCCACCTTTTCTCTGAAAATGCCCTTTTCCATTTTCCCACTTCATGCAAGATCTAATTACTCTAGCCTAAGAAAGCAAGACAGGCTCATAGTGAATGTCCCTCAGCCTGCCTCCCAGGAAGGGTTCCTGTTTGGTGAGGTCAGGGAGGATCCATTTGTTTCTCCTCCTCCTCAGGGAGCCCAATTTTAAGGCGGCACACCTTCAAATTTGGAGTTGAAAGCTGGCCCGCTGAGAGCTGGGAGGATGTATGAGGTGAATGTATCCTCTCTGTGAGCCACATCCCCTTCTGAGCTACCATCTCTCACTTCTGGGAATCTTGTGAGTGCTTTAGCCTCCACTTTCTTTTATACTGCAAAGAGGGGTTGTAAACAAAACCTAATGGTTCGACCTCAACTTCAGCAACTCCTTTCCCAGGGTTCCCAGCTAACGTTTGTTGTCTGTCATGCTGCTGACTATAATCCAGTGTAGTTTCTAGAATCAACTGAAGCATGAGTTCAGCCTGCAGGTCCTCTGTTCCCTTATGGCTTCTGGGCAGCACGTGGCCCATGATGGCCACTATTGATATAGAGTCATAGGATCGTTTTGGTTGGAAGAGAACTTTCAGATCCTGGAGTCCAACCATCCCCCAGCTCTGCCAGGTCCCCACTGCCCCGTGTCCCTCACCCCACATCTCCACGGCTTGGAAACCCCTCCAGGGGGGGGGACTCCACCACTGCCCTGGGCAGCCTGGCACCGCACTGGACAGGCCTTAAAGGGAAGAAATTGTTCCTCAGGGCCAACCTCAACCTCCCCTGGGGCAACTTGAGGCCCTTTCCTCTTGTCCTGACCCTTGTTCCTTGGGAGAGGAGAACAAGCCCCATCTCTCCACAGCCTCCTTTCAGGTAGCTGTCAAAAGCCAGAAGGTTTCCCCCTGAGCCTCCTTTTCTGTAGACTCAACAACACCAGTTCCCTCAGCTGCTCCTCACAAGACTTGTGCTCTAGGCAGCAAGTCATGAGACTTGTTGCCCAGGGTCATAAGAAATAGAAAAGAGAATTGAATTTGAGTAAAACGTGCTCAAACTTTTCATCTGCTCCCTTTTCTTACACAGTGGGCCACAAAAGTTTGGAGACTGCTGTTTATGTGTAAGGCAATTTGAAACAGTAACCAGGGCTGCTGTGTGCTAAACTTGGTGGATTCAGATTTGGGTGGTGCTGCATTACAGCTGGATTAAAATGACCCTGAACCACCACTGACATGGCTGCTGACAGAAGTAAGAGCTGCAGCTTTGGACTCCTCAGTATCCATGGATTTTTTTACAACAGTTTCTTTACAACTGTCTTCACAATGTGGATGCATCTCGCCTAATTTTAGATCTGTGCATCTGAGCCAATCATTCTTTTATAGTTAGGAGGAAAAGAGATGGGTTTTTTCTCTTTTCTAAGCTAACTTTTAAAATAATCACACTCTAAGTAGCCTGTTAACCCAAAAGTGGGTGACAGCATCAAGACTAATTTGTTGTCCAGTTTACCTGTCTGTGTATCAGCAGAATTAGAGCTTTGGTTTATGCATTTGGAGGGATGGAGACCCTGCCTGGTGTTGCAAGGCATCCAAATATGTATTGAGATACTAGAAAAATCATTAGTATTGCATGAATCAGATGCTTGTTCTATTATTCAGTAACCAGAAAGCAGATCACATTAGTGAGGCATACACAGAGGCTTATTTTCCTTTCTTGAAACAAGTAGAACACATTACTGTGTACAGATAAAGCAATACACTTTCTCATGACACCTGGAAAGGAGACAACTGTCAGGCTGTGAAATCTGAATTGAATTTGCAGGGCATTGTTTCCAAGTCACCAGTAGATAGCATTTAAAAAGAAATAAAATGAGAAAGTGAGTGAATTTGAAGTTTATGTTTTCCAGAGTGTCTCACCCCACTCGGTGGGTGACAAGGGAAGTGGATCTTTATAATCCCCTGGAAAAGGGCTGTCCCTGCACAGCAGGGCCACAGAGGTGGTGACAGTGACTCAGAGAATAATACAAAACATTTTATTAGCTCTTCCTAATGACAATCAGTAAATATTGTGGGTAGAGGCACGTGGTCGAACACTCATTTCCCTACTTGCAATCTAAGGCTAAAAATGTGACACTACTTAATCTTAATAAAAAGATGACTAGAAGATAGTTAGAAAATAAAACAGAAGAGGAAAGAAAGATAAGAGAAAGTTGAGAGAAAAGAAGAGGTTTCTGTGTTGTCTGGAGTTGAGGTCCTGGCCCATAGGTGGTGGGTGGATTCTCTCATGTCTGGAGTTTTTACAGAGGTTTGTAAAACCTGGGGCAGTGTCTGAGTTGCTGAATTAAGTTGCACAGGCTTCTCATAGACTTGAGAAGCTTCTCAAAATGAGGTGAGGGGCGTTTCATGGGCTCTTGGGTGGTCATTCTGAGCAGGTACTGCTGTAAAGTGTCTGACTGGTGTTTGACCTGATCCGTGCTCATGCTCTGTTGGAGTCAGGGGAGTGAGGTTAGTCAGCCCTGCCTCTGCTGGGGCCACCAACTCCTTTCATATCTCCACCACAGAGCCTGCACTTGTCTAAGAGTTTGAGGCAAGTTCAGCTCATTGTCCTTGGCACGGGGCAAAACACGTAACCCAAGTGGAGTTTTGTATCATCTCAGAACTACTTGTCCTCCCTTCCTGCCTCCTGGCCAATACCAATACAATTAACTAAGAGAGTATAGAGTCTTCAAAGACATAAAGCTCCTACAAACCTCTGCAATACAATAAAGGCAGGCAGAGAATCAAGACTCTGCCTGATTCCTCCATTTGGATTATGGTTTAGAGTGAACTCAGTTCTGTGCCACAGAATTCACATGAAAGAGAGACTTTATGAAGGCCCTACCTCAGGGAAAGCTTTTCTCAGAGCATGTGTCCTGTTAGACATGGGTAAGTAAAACCAGCAGACAAAGTTTGAGAAAATAGCTTCATAAAGTCTTTGAATAGCAGAACTACTTTTAAAATTGATGTAACTGGTGATAAAATGACCTGTTCTGACTTCTTTCAGGGGCTCACTGAAGTTAATGTCTCTTGCTGTGTGTTTCAGGAGCTGTTTGGTGCTGTGCAGGTGACCCCCCTCAGCTCGGGCTACGCTCTTGGGAGTTCCAATTGGATTATCCAGTCACACTATGAAAAGGTTTCCTATGTTTCAGGATCTTCTTTACTTACAACACACCCTCAGGTACAGCCCCTGACTTCTTTTCCACAGGGCAAGTGCTCAAAAAAAAAAGCAGAGGGGCTTATTCCAGCTGGGATTAGGTGTATTTGCTGCTGATACCAAGCTGGGAGGAGTGGCTGACACACCAGAGCTGTGCTGCCATGCAGCCAGACCAGGACAGGCTGGGGGACTGGGCAGAGGGGAACCTCATGAAGTTCAACAAGGAACTCAGGAGGTTTCATCTGAACGTGAGGAAAAAATTCATTCCTGGGAGGGTGATGAAGTGCTGTAACAGGCTGCCTAGAGAGGTTGTGGAGTCTCCTTCTTTGGACAGATTCCAAACCCTCCTGGACACCATCCTGGGCACTGTCCTGTGGGTGACCTGCTGGAGCAGGAGGGTTGGATGAAATGATCTCCAGAGGTCCCTTCCTTCCTTGTACTGAGGTTTGAGTTAGTTGGCACTGAGAAGACATACTACCCTGATAAGTGGGCAGGTATCACTAGTTACTAGGGAAGGATAACTAAAATTTTTCATTACTAATGATTTGCTGTTAATTTACCAGCTGGGAGATTCTCCTTCACCTTAAACCGGAAATTTTCAGCAGAATTAAGCAATAGAGCATTAGTGACTTTTGAAAATCCATATTTCACTGAAGAGTCCTCACAGACAGTTCACAGACTGCTTCTATATCACTTCTGAAACATCCTTCCTTGGGAGAAATGATAGCTAACTGGCTGCCAACTTTTCCACCCTGCTTTGCTAAGGGCAAAGTCTTTATAGTGCTGTAGATGTAATTTCCAGTAAATTAATTCTCTCTAGATCCATAAATTCTTGGTGTGAAGAATGGCTTGAAGTTTGCAGTGCTGTGTGCCTCAGAAGTTGTCAAAATAGTTAAAAGCAATATTAGCAGGAGGTATTTTAAAATAATTTAGAAAATGTGTCAGGTTCATGATCAGTAAGTAATTTCCCCCAAGGTGAGTATCTTCTAAAGAGCTTTGCTTCTGAGCATCCTTCACTTAAAAGCTTGATCTCAGGAGCTGAACAAATGCAATAGATAAACCCTCCTTAATAGTAAGGCTGTACTTAGAGCAGTGTGTCAGGGTCTCTAAATCCCTTCTTCTCCTCAGCCTCATACTGGCCTGGGCTGTGCCCTTTCATCACCTTCTTCTAGTGAAGGAGCAGCAGCAGTACTTGACAATACAAACCCAAATATTTCACAGCAAACAAGTTTTTTCTTTCCTTGTTATTTAGCACATCACAAATGTTTCCAGAGATCATTTGCATATCAGATATCATCATCATCTCATATTTGCTTCCAGATAGTTGAAGACAATGGATAGTTTTTGTCCTAGTGTTAATCCCTGTGAACACCAGTACAAGCTCCTACACCGTGGGTATTTGGGAATGACTAGTGGGTTTTGTGACCTGCCAACCACCTCTTCATCTCTTTGATGTTTGACAGACAATATGTAATGATAACCATATCTTGAGTGGCACAGAGTCAAAATTGTGTTCAAGAAATCAGCATTTTTTCATCAGAGAGTGAACAGTTGGTTGTCTCACCTGTTTCTCTGTAGAATCATGGTGAGCAGTCATAGTGAAATCCTGTCTTTTAGCAGGATGTGAAAAGCCATTGCATTTTATTTTGAAAATTATATCCAGTTAATTGGGATATGCTTATGTAGAAGCACACCCAGAACTTTTTGACTAATGTTAAAACCTTAACACTTTTCCAGTCTTTGGGAACTCCCTCCACAGTTATTAAAACCAGGCATCAGTTGACTGGGCTCTCATCTGCCATTTGTTTGTTTAGGGTTATAAGACTCAGGTTGATGGCTGGACTTGATCTTAGAGGTCTTTTCCAACCTTAATGATTCTGTGATTATTCAGGCATACAAATGGGAAGATGCTTTGTCCTTTTACATCTTGTCTAATATACACCATAACAGCCTGGAAAGCATTTCATTCTCTCAGGAAGTGTGCAAACAGAGTAAGGTTCATCTCACCTAACCAAAACTGGACCCCTACCCAGCTCTTCCCTCCTTCCTTCTGCCAGCACTAGGGTCCAAGTGCTGACACAGTGGAGGTGGAAACACTGGTGGGAATGAGCACTCATGGGAAGAGAGTGGAATTGCTTCTTTAATACAAATTACAGCTTAAAGTTTTCTTGAAGTTTTAAGCTACATCTGGATTACCTATAACCAGCAGAATGTTGTGGTAGCTCTGTAATCATCAGTCCATCTTGAAAGGGCAGCAGCTTAGACCTGGCCCAGGATGTCCAGATTGGCTGGAGCTGGCTGTTGGGTTGGTCTTGGGTGCAGCAACAGCAACATCTTGTGAAATCCCCAGTGAGTCTCTGGAAGTGCAAGTGAAAGGTTCAGCAAGACTGTTCTTAGCTGCTGAAAATAACTGAGCAGCTTCAAAGGGTTTCTTGGAGAGCTCAGTCTGTCACTGTTAATTGTTCCCTTTACTTCTGTCTTCTGGCAGATGGTTTCTACTGAAACTTTTGCCTCACCCTCTACTGAGGCTCAGATTGACCCCGTTGTTGCTGAAGTGGAGAATGGGACAGGTTCAGGCATGTCACTAAAAGCCTTTTAAGACACATTCTTTACATTAACCCCCAAAAATCAATGGAAGCCTTCTCAGTGCAACAGCAGCTGAAATGATGCCTATCTAATACAGCATAATCATTATGTACATTATCACAGGCAGATTCAATAGGATTTTTTATTGCATTATTGGCATTTCATTTTCACCAACATGCTGTGGAGGGTCAAAGATTGCAATAAATCTCACTTCACAGGTCTGGTCCTGTGAGATGGTGCACAGCATAAACTCCTGTTGAAGTTCACATGAGATTCCCCTGCATGTTTGACAGAGCAGGGTCCTTCTCAGCTACTTAAGAATGGCACTCAGGGACTCTGAGCAGGGGAATTAATTGTACAGTGATGAAGGATATCTCCTCATCAGTCTTTTTCCTGGTTGGTGGGACTGAAAAGGGTCTTTTGAGACTAAATAACCATAAAATACCATGCAGCTGGCTGCAGTTGCCCACCTTTGCTCAAAGAGCAGCTCTGGGAAGTGCATCCCAGTCTAGAGAGAAGCTAAAAGTTAACTTTTCACCATGGCTGTGCTGCATCTGCAGAGAGAGAAATAGATTTTGCCTATTGAATTATGCTAAATTTTGAGTGTCAGGAATATATATTTAGTATCAGGTCAGAATATATATATTTAGTATCAGGTCACACTTCAGTGTAATTTCTGAGTATCTACTCTGTTTGCTAATGACGAGAAGTGGCCATGCATTTTCATTCTGCTTTAATGAAGTGCCAGGATAAAACATGTCAAATGATTGACCTCAGTGAAAAAATCATGAGCCTTTATGGGCAGGTGAGGCAGAAGCCACATTTCCTTTAGCAGTAGCTGGCCTGCCAGTGCCCAGGTTGCCACACAAGGAAATCTTGGACCATTTAATTGTCAATCCCTCTGCTATATCTGTGAGCCACGGGACAGACTGTGCCAATATAAACTCTTCTGTCCCCCAGCAAGAGACATGGCATGGGTAGATACTTGTGATAGCTACCCTCAGCTCTTTAACTGCATGGAATCATTTTGGCTGGAAGAGACCTTTCA
>NW_008630155.1:29982-48293 GCF_000691845.1 Merops nubicus | reverse complement strand
TTCTTTGCGCCAGTCTCAACACCCCCAGGTCCCTCAGCTGCTCCTCCCCACACTTGGGCTCTAGACACTTCCCCAGCTTTGTTACCCTTCTCTTGCCATGCTGTGGTCCCTCAAGGGCCTTCTTGGAATGAGGGGCCCAAAATTGGTTGTAGGATTTAAGCTGTGAAACTTTGTAGTGGAGAGGCTCAGGCCCCCATCCAGCCTGACCTGGAATGTTGTTAGGGATGGTCTTCTGCTGACCACTTGCCCCACATAGAGTAATATTATCATCAGTGGGCAGACAGCAGCCAAACTCCTCCCTCCACTCCTACATCATCAAAGATACAAAGCGCCAGACAACCAGAGGAGGGACAAGTCCATGCACTCACCCACCACAGGGGACATGAAGGAGGGAGCAGCCAGGCAAGGAGCCCAGGGATAGAGCAGGGACTCAGAGACAGCTTCATGTCCTGGCCCCACCATCCTGGGAGCTCCACTTGCCATGGAGAGCCCTCTCAATAGCCAGGACTCTCACACAGCACATCCATCATATAGGCAAGCCTGCAGCCCCAGTCAGTTCTTATATAATTGGCTTCTTGCCCCACCTCCAAGTTCATGTGGAAGGTGGGGGCACCTGGTGGTGATCTCCTCATCAGTTCTCACCCAAGGCTGGCCAGACCCTGGGTGAAAACCAGTCAGAAGGGGCTTTCTTGCCTGGTTGTGGGCATCATCCATCTGCCAACCCTTATTCAGGGCTGGGGGTTTAACCCCAGCACTTCAGATGGAGTATTGACCACCCCTCTGGGCAAACTGGGCCAGGGTCTCACCACACTCAGCATAAACAATTCCTTCTCTCTAGGCTAAATGTCCCTCTTTTAGCCTGAAACCATCACCCCTTGTCCTATCACTGCTGGCCCTGCTGAAAAATCTGTCCCTATTTTCTAATAGGCCCCTTGAAGTACAAGGGAAACTGGAAAATCAAAGCTGACACCTTGATTTGCAGAGGGAAGTGAGCTGGGAAACAAGAGCAGCCAGAGATTGGAAAGCAGGAGTCCAGCTGTTCCTGACCACACTGCCACATCCTCAGCAAACTGCTGCCTTGTTCATGTCTCAGTGCTGAGCTCCTGGGGCCATGAGGTGATGTCTGTGGAGACCACTTGGAGCTGGAGCCAGTTAGAGTTCTGCTGTTTGTGTTGGGCCATAGTGTGCAGGTAGACACTTGATCTGTTCTTATTAACTCCAGTTAGCTTTCCACAGGTGGAGTTGGAAGTGATCCATGTGTTCTCCTTCTTGGTTGCTCTATGTCATGTATTGCTTGCTCCAGAGCAGAGAAACCTGTGTTCCATCTCACACATTACTGTGTTTCCCTGTGCTCTGTTCCAGCCCATGGACCAGGCTTCTCTGAAGAACAGTGATGTTCTCATCCTGACAGGCCTCACACAGATCCCCACTGCTAACCCAGATGGCATGGTGGGAGAGTTCTGCAGCAACCTGGGTAGGTCGTTGAAAGCTATCTTTTGCCTATTTTATCATCTTATTCATTGCTTTGGGTGGGAAATAATTCAGAGATTCCTGGAATTGCCTAAGTTGTCCAGCTATAGCTTCTGGCATCAAACTACCTGTTTAGGTTTTACGACGTGCTCCTGATGTCATTAATACAGTAAGTGCTTGGAGAGACACAAGTCGTACCTAAAATGTTTTGGAATGGAACAGGTATAATGAGATTTAATCATCTGCTGCTCCTGGTTTGCTAAGTGTGTTGCTCAGCTGCCAACAGCCTACGTGTTGCCTTGGTTTGGGATATTGTTCCCAGCTGAAATATTACTATTTCCTTCCTCTCTGTCAGCCAGTGTAAAATCCTTACTTGCTTTTTTTATGACTTTCAGTTTTGAAAACAAGCACATCTGCTTCCCTTCTTACACCTGATTTTTAAATATATCAAAAGCAAACAGCACAATCTCTGCTTAAAAAAAAAATATATCAAGATATATTTATAGAGCCCAGTCATATAAAACCTAATCAGACGCTTTCACAGCTGGAAAAGCTGATAATTGCAAAGCTGTGATATCAGTGTGAATAGCAGCATTTTCCAGCCTGTTTGGAATGTCACATCCAGTGCTGTTCTCTCCTTCTCCCTTCCCCCACCTCAGTTCCTCTCTGCTCTCCTCCTTCTGTCATCAAACCACTTGCTCATGTCTGTCCTGCTATGTGTTGCCTCTTCTTTTATCAGAGATCTTCTCTGTTTTAAACTGACTCCTTTTTTTAAATAAGACTAAAAAGCTCCTGGTAGGAGGATTGTTACAGGGGTCATCAGAGGACCTGAGAAGTGTAAATCAGGGATTCCTCACTTTAAGCAATTGTTCTGGTCCCCATTGCATACCCAGGAGAAATTTGAGCTCTAGTATTTAGGTGGCTTACTCAGGGTTACAGAATAATGCTTAGAACAGAACTGAAGTACAAACAATTCTCAGTCTTACTTTTAACATGTGTACTCACCCTTGGAGAAGAAAAAAAAAACAGTAGTTTGGGTTTATTCCTGTTTTAGAAGCCTTGTGAATATTCACAGATGTTGAATATCTATGGACTGTCTCACAGTCCCAGTAGTCTCAACTGCCCTGGTAGTGGAAGACAAATAATGCAAGGGATGTGGTAGGTTTCTCCACCAACCATCAGCTCTACATCAAAAGTAGATATCCCTGTTTAGGACAAGTTTCAGTTTGATCAGGAGTCGTAGGTCCTGTTGTGGGACATAAAAGGTAAAATTACTTGGGGTTTGTTTATATGAAAAGTGAGTTACAGGGTGAGCATGATTCCTTGTGCTGTAAATACTGTAAAAATATTAATAGAGTGTGTTTAGGCATTTTGTAAGCATGGTAATCTTGGATTACACCACAGATCCTCTCTGCCAGCATCCTGGCTCCAGCAGGGATCGTGAGCAGATGTCTAGGGGAGCAGAAGAACAGGATGAGACTATATAATGCTTTCCCTTGTAGCCTCACAGCCTTCAAGGGTCTTTATTTCAGTAATTTCCTGAAACTGCTTTTGTGAGATTAGTAACATCCAGTGGATTTCTCCTCCAGGAACTTCTCCAGCCTCCCCTTCAAGCAGTTTTAGTTCTCAACATCTGCAACTTCCTTTGCTATGTGACGTGTTTATATGTGTGTGTATTATGGTCTGCACTTGTTTTTAAGCATTGTTAATTTTATTACCATATGAGCTGTTGCAGATAAGCTTTAGAGATCTTGTTATGCCAGATCCAGCTATGCTGCCCTTCTCTGTCACTTCTGGACCTCTGTGGGGGCTACCTGTCTCCCTGACAGATGGAGGCATGATCACATCCTACTTTAAACCACTAAAGGAGCAAGTCTGAGCTGAAATAGAATCATAGAGTTGTAGAATTGTTCTGGGTGGAAGACACCTTCAAGATCATAGAGTCCAACTGTTAACCCAGCACTGCCAGGTCCCCACTGCCCCGTGTCCCTCACACCACATCTCCACAGCTTGGAAACCCCTCCAGGGGTGGGGACTCCACCACTGCCCTGGGCAGCCTGGCACAGCCCTGGACAAACTTGGCAGAGAAGAAATTGTTCCTCATGTCCCACCTAAATCTCCCTGGTGCATCTTGAAGCTGTTTCCTCTTGTCCTGTCCCTTGTTCCTTAGGAGCAGAGCCCGACCCCCCCCTGGTTCCAACCTCCTTTCAGGGAGCTGTGGAGAGCCAGGTCTCCCCTGAGCCTCCTTTTCTTCAGACTACATAGCCCCAGCTCCCTCAGCCACTTCTCATAAGATTCATGCTCTAGATCCTTCCCCAGCTTCATTGCCCTTCCCTGGCCACACTCCAGCCCTTCAAGGTCCTTCTTGGAGGGAGGGGCCCAAAACTGATCCCAGGATTTGAGCTGTGAGACTCTGTCCTGGAGAGGCTGAGGAGCGGTACGTGCTGTCCCACTGCCAGCTCTGCTGCACATGTGCTCTGGCAAGACCCTCAGTGGTCACTCTTGTCTTGAACTCCAGCAGCTGTATGCTGAGTAAACAAGGGTGAGACTGTTAGTTAACATGCTATTAAAAATTAAACAAAGTCTCAGAGATGTAACTTGGGCCCAAGCGAAATGTAGAAGATGAATGTGTATAAATAAATGTGTTGCATATGTAGGTACAGGTGGGTGTTTTATCTGCACAAGTTTTTCTGCTTTACAGAAACATTCTGAACTATTTTGAGGGCTTTACTGAAGATCTTCAAGCCAGCTTCTGTTTCAGTAAGAGAAACTGAGAGAAATTAGAAAAATTTTGAGGCCAAAGTGTGTGGAGCTGCAGACCCTGATCCCCATGATCACCAAGCCACATGCATGACTTCCTCCTGCACTGCGTGTCCACACTGAGCCCAGCCTTTGTCACGTCTCCAAGTTCCTCTCAGTTCAGCCCAAACACCCTTTTTTTTCTCTCTGCTCAGCACTGCAGCACCAGCACTCTGCAGCTCGAGGAAAGCAATTGTATTTTTACATTGCCTTGGGCATCATCAGCAGAATTTCCAGACTGTCTGTGGGGACAGTGGGTGATATTTTGTGTGCGTGTGCAGTCGTGCTTCTGTGTGTGTGTTTATATAAAGCAGAAAAGAGCACAGTTTGCTTTTTAGGTGCCAACTTGACCTTGTGGTGGCAGCTGTTCGAAAAGCAAGTATCTCATTGTGAGTTGTAAATTGAACAACTTGTTATGGAGCTGCTGAAGGAGACTAAATTTGAAATGCCAAGATTATTATACAACTTTTTATCAAGAGAGTGCATCCATCAGTCACAGAGATAAATTAGGCTTTAAACAGCTTTCAAATATACGTGTCCTCTTACTGACAACTGTAGAAAGTTGCTGTGGTGGTGCAGAGAGCCAGACTGGACCTGCTGCCTGCATGGGAAGCAATATGCTTGTAAAGGGTTTTCATCCCTGTTCTGCAGAAGCTGGGAGGTAATTCTTATCCCTTTATGGAACCACTTAAGAGCAGCCTCAAGAAGTAGTGCCCAGCTGTGCTGACCACAGCACATACAAATAACCATGCACTGAGGAACTGAGTGGTGTATTTGAAACCAAAAAGTTGTCCCCATCTCTCAGTGGTGGGATAGCTGTGTCAGTCTCTTGTCCTGTCCTGTCCTGGAGACAGGCAGTAGTCACCAGGCCAATTTCAGAGGTTCACTCCCTGGACTGTAATTTTGTATAAATTATGGGTAACCAGCTCTGTAGTTTTCCTAGCAACAGAAACTCAAGTTGGTGTCTGCTCCAAGACCTTCCCCTCTGTTATTTTCTCTCAGGACCCAGGTATCTTGAACTTCTGGTTGGTTTGAACAGAAGTAGTTTGAGGTTCCCATAGCAAAGCAGGGGCTGCAGGGAAGGGAGAGCTGTGAATTCAAACTCTTTAAGGCTTAGGAATGAAACCCACATTTTTCA
The DNA here is from genome assembly GCF_000691845.1 of Merops nubicus. Lineage (NCBI taxonomy): Eukaryota > Metazoa > Chordata > Aves > Coraciiformes > Meropidae > Merops > Merops nubicus. The sequence goes on along the minus strand of NW_008630155.1, from coordinate 42,886 downwards.
TGGCCTGGACAAATTCTTCTCTCATTAGATGAGAGCTATTCCTCCTGCTCCTTCAATGTAGGAAAATGCTCTTCAGTGTGAAAAAATCCTACTACATTTCCCTAGACTCCAAAAAACCTTTAAACATTCAGCTGTAAAAATCTTCTTAAGGATGTAGGTGGGGCAGATAGACCCTTAATGTGCTAAATCTGTACCCCAGAAAGCCTGTCAGTAAACAGAAGTCAGGGAAGTGATTATGGTGGGATGTAATATATGTGTTTTCAGGCTCTTTCACAGCTTTTTGTGTAATGCCTGGGTGCATAATGTTACTGCTGCTGCTGCACTGCAATTAACATCAGGAGATGGTTTTACCCCATGACCACAGATGAAATCCTAGTGAGGCACCAATTGCTGTCTGAGCTGGACAAAGTATTGCCACTTCTCCTTAAGGTGCAGCAGTTTTGTGATTCATTCTGCCAAAAGAACAAAATGCTCTACTTGCTTTTGGTGTCGTACTCAGATCAGTCTCAATTACAGGGTAAACCTATTTTTCTGTTTTCTTCTCCTCATTTTCCCTTAGTTCCATGTTGTCTGCAATTCATAGAGGTTTTAAATTGTTCTTATATTGAAGGGGCAGAAATATTTAGAGTTTTTCAGAAGGAGAAACACTCCCCCAGCCTTTTCTAGCTTCCAGGGCTGTTTGAAACAACCACATCTTCAGCTGTTCATCTAGAACACTGAAAAATGAGTCCAGAACAGGTTACCATGGGTAGTGCTTTCAGCTGAGACCTGTGGACTGGTGTCCTTCCCCTCAGGTGGTGAGCAAAGAGCTGGAGCAGGGTCGATTTTGATGCTGAGGTGTTTTGAGTGGCTAGTTTATCCTCATGGGCCAGTGCAAGGCTGCCCTCTCGTGTCAGGAGTTTGGTGTGTGCTCAGTCTGTGAAGTGCCCCCAGCTAATGGAATGTAATCCTGTGCTCCACTGAGCCTGGAGAAGGCAGTAAATAAAAGTATTTCACAATCAGGAACATTCCTCCCAGTTGGTATGGATGCTGTGTGCTGCTAATTCATGCAGGAGCTTCCTTCCATACCTTATATAATATTTGGATTAAAGGAATTCTATTAAAAAGATTCAATATGAACCCTGTCAACTGTCTTTCCCTCAGCTATGACTGTCCGGAACGGAGGAAACGTGCTGGTTCCCTGTTACCCCTCTGGAGTCATATATGACCTGCTGGAGTGCCTGTACCAGTACATTGACTCAGCTGGACTCTCCAACGTCCCCTTTTATTTCATCTCCCCAGTGGCCAACAGCTCCCTGGAGTTCTCCCAGATTTTTGCTGAATGGTAGGTGTTAAAGGTCTGCTTTGTCAGCCTCAGTGCACACACTCAGCTGGGGTAAACTGACCTATGCAGGTTTTCTCTGCTTGACATGTTCTAATATATACCTGATTAGAACTGTGAACACATTCCTTGAGGCACAAGGGGGTGTGTGTGTGTGTGTGGATAGAGATTTTCTTTAATTAGGGGATCATGATTTCCTATAGAACATACAAACTCAAATAATTTGTACCCCTGTGCTTAGAACTGGTGAGGCTGCACCTCAAATCCTGGGGTTAGTTTTGGGTCCCCCCTTCCCAGAAGGCCCTTGAGGGGCTGGAGCGTGGCCAGAGAAGGGCAACGGAGCTGCTGGGGAAGGGTCTAGAGCCCAAGTGTGGGGAGGAGCAGCTGAGGGAGCTGGGGGTGCTGAGCCTGGAGCAAAGGAGGCTCAGGGGAGACCTTCTGGCTCTGCACAGCTCCTGACAGGAGCCTGGAGCCGGGGGGGGTCAGGCTCTGCTCCCAAGGAACAAGGGACAGGACAAGAGGAAGTGGCCTCAAATTGCACCAAGGGAGGTTTAGGTTAGACCTGAGGAACAATTTCTTCTCTCAGATGGTTGCACAGGCTGCCCAGGGCAGTGGTGGAGTCCCCATCCCTGGAGGGATTTCCAAGCCATGGAGATGTGGTGCTGAGGGACATGGTTTAGTGGTGGACTTGGCAGTGCTGGGCTAATGATTGGACTCAATGATCTTGAAGGTCTCTTCCAACCAAAACACTTCTTTGATTCTATGATCTCCCCTTTTTGGTGTTTGCACTGATGATGGAATGATGAACCTGACTGGAGTGAATTTCAGCTGGGCCTGTTTGCACATCTCATCCAGTGCCCCCAGAACTAGACTGTGGTCTCCCTGGAGAAGCACAAGAGATTTTTCAGGCTTAATTTTGCTGATCCAACAATGTATTTTCATGGCAAAAAAAAGGCCACCAGCATCCTGGGCTGCTGGTGGGGAAGAGGATGTGGAGAGTGCTGTATCTAGTCCTGGGCTCCCAGTACAAGAAGGATGTGGGCTTCCTGGAGTAAGGCCATCACAGGGCTATGAGGATGAGGAGAGGCTGAGGGAGCTGGGACTCTAGCCCTGGAGAACAGAGGGCTTGGGAGGATCTCATCAATGTGTAGAAATACCTGATAGGAAGAAATGAGGATGAAGGGGCCAGACTCTTCTCAGTAGGACCCACTGACAGAACAAGAGGCACAAATTAAACCACACAGAATTCTGTCTGAAGGAAAGAAAGGTATTTAACTGTGAGAGTGTTCTAACACTGGATCAGGTTGTGCAGAGAGGTTCTGGAGTCTGTCTTTCTTCTGGACAACTTGCTCTAGCTGACAGTGCTTGAGCAGGGGCGTTGCACTAGATGATCTCAAAAGGTTCCTTCCAACCTCAACTATTCTGGGATTCTGAGCTGCAGAGAGGAGAACCCAGCCAGGTGTAACTGTTCCTAAACTCTTACAGATGGAGACAGCCTCTGGATTATTCAATAGGGTCAGTTAGTTCTTCCTTAATCTCTTCCTCTCTGGATTTTTCTAGTTTGGAGTTCCGGAAAGATAAGAGAGGTCCTGGAAATCTTATGTGAGTGGATCCCTCCACTGGGATGGAAGGGGAATTGTAATGAGGATTGAAATCTGGTGCATTTTAGTCAGGTTATTTTCAGCAAAAGTAGGAAAATCAGGCCTTGGTGTCCTGGCCAGACTTCCCTGTACTCACCAGGGTGTGTTGACTCATACAGTTTATAGTTAAACAATTGTTTGGTTTGGACTTAGATGGTGATTTCATTTCAGCAGCAGCTGAAGTGATGGCTGCATACTTCTTGTTGTAATAATATTGTCTAAGTAGCAGGAACATTTCCTGTGCCAGTTGGGTTGTTTTATCTGCTGTCTAGCTGGCACAGTTCAGACACCCAAGTGTTCAGACACCACTTTTTTGAATTCTCCTTTGCTGTAGTGGCTGATATTCAAAAGTCAAACCCAACGTTAGCTGATCTCCAAACACTTTGGTGTTCAGATTCAGACTGAATTTCAGAATTCAGATTGAAATTCAGGGATCCCACCCTTCCAATTCTCCTATTTAGGCATCTCTAAAGAAATGTCCTGTTCTTTGTATCTCTTAGACTTTATAAAATTGAACTTGACCTGGGCTTACTGCTTTTTAATGAAGTGAAGGAAGGATGAGGTGAGTGATGTTTCCCTGCAAAAGCCACCAGGACAGCATCACTATGAGTAACTGTGGCATCACACAGACCTCTGACAAATACCTGTGTTTAACTTCTGTAATAGGATGAATCAGGAGTCTGGCAAGAGCTAATCAACAACTTCCAATATTTATGTTTTAAAAACAAATGATTGATGTGAATTAGCAGGTAACAGTGAGCACTGTGCCATGGTGAGAGGCAGGTACCAGCGTTGGAACTGCAACAATAAAATGTGTAGGGGAATTAGATTATAATGAAGAAAAGGACCAAATCATTGCTGAGAAGTAGGCTGAGAACATTGGAATTTTTCTGTTGACAGGTGATTTGGCTTTGGAAAAACTGCTGAGGTCTGGCTATGAAATGACATGGATGTTGAGTTACAAATTTGTCTTCAACAGCAAAGCAGTTCTGTGAAATAGTGGGTACAAAGTCATAGAATCATAGAACTGTTTAAGTTGGAAAAGACCTTTAAGATCATCCAGTCCAGCTGTTCCCCCAGCACTGCCAGGTCCCCACTGCCCCGTGTCCCTCACACCACATCTCCACAGCTTGGAAACCCCTCCAGGGGTGGGGACTCCACCACTGCCCTGGGCAGCCTGGCACAGCCCTGGGCAACCCTCCAGGGCAAGAAATTGTTCCTCAGGGACAACTGAAACCTCCCCTGGGGTAATTTGAGGCCATTTCCTCTTGTCGTGTTGCTTGTTCTGTGGGAGAAGAGCCTGACCTCCACCTCTCCACAACCTCCTTTCAGGCAGTTGTCAAGAGTCATAAGGTCTCCCCTGAGCCTCCTTTGCTCCAGGCTCAGCACCCCCAGCTCCCTCAGCTGCTCCTCCCCACCCTTGGCCTCTAGACCCTTCCCCAGCAGCTCCGTTGCCCTTCTCTGGCCACGCTCCAGCCCCTCAAGGTCCTTCTAGGAGTGAGAAGCCCAAAACTGAGCCCAGGATTTGAGGTGCAGCCTCCCCAGTGCTGAGTGCAGGGGGACAATCCCTGCCCTGTCCTGCTGATCCAATCCAGCTTACTGTTGGCCTTCTTGGCTACCTGAGCACACTGCTGGCTCATATTTAGCTGGTTGTTGACCAACACCTGTGGGTTCCTTTCTGCTGGGCACTTCCCAGCCACTCTGCCCCAGCCTGGAGTGCTGCAGGGCATTGTGGCCCAAGGGCAGGACCCAGCCCTTGGCCTTGCTCAACCTCATCCCACTGACCTCAGCCTGTCTTGCACCTTCTGTGGGTGATCTCTGGCTGAGCTGTGTCCTGTAGGGATTGAGCCTCTAACCTAAAGGACTGGAAGTACCAAAACAAAGCAGTGATTTTGCCCCTGATGGATAGCACAGGCAGAAAATGCCTTTCTCCAGAAAAGTTTGAACAGTAGATGGCAGTAGATGCTGCAGGATGTTCTGCACCTCTCTAACCCAGCTTGTGTTCTCTTACAGGTTGTGTCATAACAAACAAACAAAGGTGTATCTTCCAGAGCCTCCTTTTCCCCATGCTGAGGTAAGTAAACCCTGGTCTTGCTGTTTGCTATGATCACAGAGTGGACTTCTGGAACACTTGGGGTGGTTGTTTTTCTGATGAACACTCCTACAGCTACTTAATAGTTTTGTGTCATTCACATAAGTGGTTTTTTTTTTAATTTGCTTTCTGTGATTAATTTGGGATTGTGGAGGAGGAATGAATGATAGTGTTCCTTCATCTAACCTACATATGCTTGCCTTTTGAACTTCAGAAGGCTATCTGGCATGCACATGGTTGAGTGTTTGCTCTTATCAGCCTGCAACCACAAATATTCCTTTTGTCCAAGCATTTTATTTCCAAGTCTGTGAAACCAGAAGCTTATCAGAGACAGCTCAGTCATCCCAGCTCTTACCTTTGTAGCTGAAACAGGCACCATGTTGTCTGCTGCAGGAGAAACAGTGTCCTGAAAGAGAGCTTTGATATAAAAGTTAAAGCTTGCAGCACTGAGTGCTGTCATTGGCAATTTCAAATGAAATTACTTGAGCCAGCATCTTAGTGAAGCAAGGAGAAATAAGGTTCTTGTGCTGGGGAGGGAATCTCCCTGCAACGTACTTTGAGGGGATCTTCCCTGTGGCAAAACAATCATTTGAAGGGAAGTTTCAGCCAACTGGATATTAAATAAATGTGACATAACTCATGCCTTCAGAGTCATCTCACAGAATTATTCAAGAAAAGAAATCTCTTACTTTCTCCAGTGGGAAGAGGTAGATTTCTCACTGAGGTAAACAAGAGGTGGGCTGAGAAAGGAAGAAATGGGACTGAGAAATCATTTTGGCTTAAGTCCTCCTGCTGTGAGACAGTGAGCCCTTGGGGGCACCTAGTCTCAGAAAACTGGCTCTTGTAGTTGCTGTGATCAAAACTGTGTGATGAGATGTGCAGAGTGGCTGTTGCAGGTGTAAGAGGCCAGAGATGAAATGCTTTTGCAGGCATTGGTTGCTTTTTTTCCCCTCTGAGATATCTCATTCAGGGACTTGTTCTGGAAGTTACCACTGCCCATCCTCTCTGTCATCTGTAGGTAATTCAAAGGCATTGTTGGAAGTGGAATCTGACCAAAAGCCCTCACTTTTTCTAGATGCTTGAATGCATTTCAAGCAGGATGCACAGTAAATTATTATAAAACAGTAAATTTTCTGTTACCAAGAAAATTTCAGGCTGCAGGGCACGCCACCTATTCACCAGCTTTTTGTAACCAAAAAAAATCACATCAATAAATCAATTCCAAAGCTTGATCTCTGAGTGCAAGACTCTGTTGCACTCGTGCTGCTGGCTGGACTTTCTCATTTTCCCTGCATCCCTTGCTTTCTGGGGTGTCCTTGTTGATCCACAGTGTCATTGGTTTCACTGACAGCCTATGTTCTACCAAAGACATTGCTTCAAAAGTTTAGTTCACAATGTGCACTGGAACTGGCAGGTTTCAGTGAAAACCCTTCCAAAAATGAGAAGCCAAACATGCAGCTGTCAAAGACTGGATTAATTAACACATTTTACATGATGGGTCTTTGTGTCTATAGAGTGATAACTGTGTCCTCTAATTTTTAGGATGTTTTATATTCTCCAGAGGCCTGTTGATAAGGCCTGTTGATAATGAGGTTTTGCCAAATTGTTGTTGAGCTGTTGAGACATTCCTCTGTGCTTCAGGTACAGATCAAGGTAATTATCTAGGAAAGGACTCATGGCAGTAGATGACAGATCAGTTGCCTGATGAGAAAATGCACAGAGGGAGTAATGTGCCTGCTACAGGTTTATTATTTGATTGATAAGGCCAAATCATACAGGTTATGACCCAAGAAACTGGGGCCTCATGAGGTGGACAGACAGCTTTCTTGAGACCCATGGATATCACTGATACAAAGCCACTCTTTGGCTTCTTATGTTTTTGCCTGAGGGTTGCCTTAAATCCACACAACACCCCAGTGTACTGTGTGTGCCCATCCTTGTGACACACATCTCACACTGAGTCCTCCTAACACAGCTGGGGCTGGGGGGCTGTACACTTACAGCTGCTTATAAACACTGAGAGGTGGAGTAACTGCACTAACCAACCCCATGAGGGACTAGATGGGTCTCTTCATGGCTAATTCCTGATAGATATTGAAAACCAGTGTGGATGGTGAGAGGCAGTGGCCCCAGGTGTATAGCAGCACTCTCTCTTCAGCTCCCTGTGGGGGGAGGTTGGAGCCAGGTGGGGGTCGGGCTCTTCTCCCAAGGAACAAGGGACAGGACAAGAGGCAACAGCCTCAAGTTGCCCCAGGGGAGGTTGAGGTTGTCCCCGAGGAACAATTTCTTGCCCTGGAGGGTTGCCCAGGGCTGTGCCAGGCTGCCCAGGACAGTGGTGGAGTCCCCATCCCTGGAGGGGTTTTCAAGCCATGGAGATGTGGTGCTGAGGGACGTGGTTTTATGGTGGACTTGGTCCTGGGTTTAAGCTCAATGATCTTAAAGGTCCTTTCCAACCAAAACAATCTTCTGATTCTGTGATTCTAAAACCCTGGCTTAGTAGCAAAACCAAAACAGGCAAAAGAAGTCTGAGGGTGTTGTTTTCTTTAGTGCTTTTCCTAAGACCATAATTCACTGAAGTTTAGACACTGAGAACACCAGATCAGGTTGCTCCTTGCTGTTTGGTAAGATGCACTGCTTGGTTTTGACATAGATGGCTGACAGGTAAGACACCCATGCTCACCCCCATGGCACCAAGATGCCCATGTCAGGTACCCAGCACCTGCCTTTGGCTCCTTGTTGCTGTCCTCTGGGCAACAGCTACTGTCACCTTTTCACTCCTGTCATTCCCAGCTGCCTTGGGCTGTGTTCCAGTTCTAGTGGTACCTACAGCTGGGTATGGTTCAGTGAGGTCACAGTGCTTACTTCTCCTGAGGCTTGCTTCTTCTTCTGTGAAATAGAAGTTGGAGCAGTGTAAACAGGGAGCAAAAGCTTGCAGCTGCCACTGTGTGTAACTCATATGATGTGAAACATCTACAGAACACCTTTCCAATACAATCTTTACCAAATGCATTATTTATTCCCTGGCAGAAACCCTGTTTGGCCTGTGCAAAGAGTATCCATGATACGTTCAGCTACTGTGAAATTTTGGTGTAATTTTACAAAGCTAAAGGATCTTAATACTAGACCTGGCCTGAATAACCTGTCTGTGGCCATACCATCACTCTAGGAGGGAGCAAGGACTTGGACTCAAGGCTTCCAGTTTCCAAGCCAGAGCCTTAGCCAGCAGGCAGCCCTTTTGTCTTAGGCAAACTCTCTTTCTAGATCTGTGACTCCACAGCCTCATGATGAGGAGCTCTGCTGCTAGCACTTAAGGGCATTTTTAATGAGCATCAGAAGCAGAGGCTGAAGGATCATTTCTAGCAGGTAGGCTGTTAGAGGAGAACTTCTGTACTTTTTTTAATGTAACCTACATGGAAATTGCCCATCATGAGCAGATGTGTGTAGCTGCTCAGTTGTTGGAAGACAATAGGGAATTACTGAGACATGCCTCTTAGGTATTAGCAAGCGTTAATAACATGCCTGGCATGATACATCAGAAGGGGACAGGCCAGGAAATAAGCTCCTAATTATCTACAGAACAAATCCAGCCCAGCATGCTGTCTGGTCCTGAAATTCAAAGTTCCTCTTAGTTGTTTAAACAACAAGATTGAAAAACAAACAAGGCCAAAAATTCTCCATAGTGTTGATGTCCTCTCCTGCAGCAGTGAGTTCCTGTGGTCCCTGAGGCAGAGTGTAAAAGGGCATTTATGTCCTTTAATCAGCTATGATGGGGTTTTGCATTTCACTTCACTTTCCCTTTATGGTTGTTACAAGAGGATAAATAAAAGTATCTTCACCTTTCTTCACCTTCCCTACAATTATTATTTTTATTTCATCCTCTTCTCTCTACACTAAGTTGTTTGAAGCTTTTTCACTCTCTTTGCATGGAAATTTTCCAGTTTTATGATTTATGTTACCTGTTTTGATCTCATTCCTTGTTTTGCTATGCTGAATAAAACCAGCACACACTGGTATGTAAAAATAAAACCCACACTGTTCAACCCTGCACAGAACCCAAAACACTTCTAATCCCTCCTTGTTACTTCTGCTTTAATGTAGTAGTAGATACTCCTCATATCTCCTCCCACACAATCACTGCATGACAAGTTTTTTTTGGGTGGCAGTTTGATCCTGACATCAATCCTGAGTGAACAGGGAATAAGCTAAAGTGCTTCAGGCTTGTAGGGATGGACTTGGACATCAACTCAGACTGAAGTTAATGTGAATGGAATGCCCAGATTCTTGCACAAGCTTTTGAAGTCTCATCTGCAGCCTTTTAGTGGTGCACAAGCTGAAAGAGCTTCTTTTTAAAGGCACTGCTCTGGGATCACTGGGGCAAGAGTTCCTGAGCCTCTGCTGGAGGGAGTGAGGGTCTGGAGCTCTGCTTTCCAAGCAGCCACTCCTCAGGAGGAAAACTGGGGAAGTGGAGTGGAGGAACAGGCAGTGAGGGAGAGGATGGATCACTCTGTGGATGGCTCTCACCTGTGCTTAAACAAAAGTGGCAGTTCAGTTTTTCACCAGCACTTGGTGTGGTGGGGAAGAGATGGGAAGAAGCTCAAACTGACGTAATGTTGGAAGTTTCTGAAAGTTAAAAATTGGGGTTCCAGATGTGCACGTGCAGCAGGCTGGCTGAGGGAGGTTGTGGCTTTCACTTCCAAGGCACTGTATCCCTTATATTCTAGGGTCAACTGTCTGAATAGGCTTAGATTTAAGCTCCACAATGCCTAGCTGAAAGGCTGTGGAGCACCAATCAGTAATTTATTTCCTTTAGAATGTTATTCTGCTATCCCAGAACCAGCTTGTGGTGTTTCACCAAATCCCCTGAGCACATGGGAATGTCCCATCCTAACACAGCCACCATCTCCCCGACCATTTCAGCTGTGGGTTGTGTGCTCTGCACCATCCCCTTTGTGGAGGTAGAGACATGATAAATGAAGAGCTGAACTGTTCCAGCAAGACAAAACAAGAAACTTTTTGCCCCTTTTCCTTTCTGCTCGATTTTTACATAGACAATTTCAGGCTATAAGATAAGTGAATCCAGACTTCTCTAAATGTCTGCAGCAGAAAAATTTGAGAGATAACTTATATTGATCAGTATTTGCTAGCAGAGGAAGAATTTGGATTTACTGTCCTCTTATTAAGGATTCTGTTAGCAACATCTAAGAGAAATGGCTGTGAAAAGCCTCTTTTTCTGACTCAAAAAATAGCCAGGGTGGGAGTAATATTGATTCTTTGGCCTTAAATACCAACATTTGTCTTCTTTGTCTTTGATTGCCTCCTCCATATACCAGTTCCTGTGTAACACATTCAAAGCAATAAATACCTGGCACCAGGTGATTGTATGGTATTATGTTTTGCCTTATAGTATTATCTAGAATTAGATCCCTGTTAGTGTTGGTCTTACAAAGGGAGTAAGGGAGGTGAAGTAATAAATGCATCACTCATTCACTGATAAGGACAACATCTGCTCAAAATTCTGGATACAGAACATACAGGCACACAGAGTAAATATCAGTGTGTTTTGGCTCCCTTCAATAAAGGGTACACAAGGGCTCTGGAGATTTATCCTGTTTATAGCAGCAGTTGCTGACCCTCTAAATCAAGCCTACTGCTTTAAAGGGAAGCATAACCATTGGGGATTTAAAAAAATCCCAGCTCTCCTCAGGCTCAGTTCAGTACTTTACCATCCTCTATCTCTTAAGCTTTCAGTCAATAATGGTTCTCTCTATAGAAAGATGCTCTGAATGTTGCTTGTGGTCTCCAGAAATCAGGCCTGGGTTGAAAATATTGGTTGGCTAAATGCCAGGCATTGGTTTTAACCCAGGCTGGGTGCAGCTTGGAGGTCTGAACATGGCCCAGTAATGACTGTTGTGCTTACACAACCCATCGTAGCTCTAGGTAGAAAAGACCTGTGCAAATCATTAGAAATTTAGTCCCCTTAATGACTTCTGGAATTTTGTGGACCTGTTTTGCAAGTTCAGCTCCATATATTTTCGATGGGGTAATTAGAAAAGATTTTGCTCTAGACACTAAAATCTACCAGCTGCTTTATCACTGGAGTGTGTAGAATGCCTGGAAATTTGTTTTTGCAGCATTTCACCCCTGCTATGTCCAGCTGTGAGAACTGGAGATTGTGAGCTGAGATACAGAGCTTCAGCAGACTTATCAGAAAAGATCTTTCAAGATAAAAGAAAAGGTGAACAAAAAAAATCACCACACCTCAGGACCATACTGAGGATTCAGTATCTGTCCCTTGTCCCTCCTGAGTTAGCACCCTCGTTAGAAGCCGTGCACCCCAGTGTTACACTTGGTGTTTTCCTGGTGGAATTAAAAAAAATATAATTAAAAGAATGACACAGGCAAAACCCAAGGTCCTGAAAACTGGATTAGAGATCATGAGTCTCTCTACAGAGTAATAGGAAAGGATTTGAAGCTTCAATGCTGCTTTGAAGAGAATACAGCTTTTATATTCATAAATAATGAACATTCTTAGGGGTATAAGCTGCTGAGAATGCTTCTGCACACAGAGTGCTGCTCTCCTATCTCAGCAAAGATTTGAATGGTGTAAACACACACATATAATCCTAAGGAACCTGTGAAACAGGCTGCTGGAAGAACAGTTTGTGATTCTCAGGAGGGTGTTACATAAATTCTAGCTCTAGAAATGTCTTTCACTTAACTATTTGCTAGTCCCCAACAAAGTTTTGCCCCAAAATGTCACATATCCCATTTAATATTTAAAAGAGAAGTTGCACCCTTCTTCCAGATTACTCAATTGAAACTGCTTTTGCAACTTCAGTTTTGAGGCTTTTTGGCTTCCCTCAAATAAAACAGGGAAAAAATTCTTTGGGTTTTCCTACTCCCTCTTTTAAATGCTGGCATTTTATGGGATCAAATTTGTTTTGCCCATTGTCTGCTTACTGCAGTTTTTATTACTGAAGCTAAGTTTAGATTCTAAATATTGCAGGCTAGATGTGTTAATCAGAAGTCTTTACCTGTCTTAATTGCAGAAATGTTTTCAAGATTTGGTGCATATTAACAGGCAGAGCAGTTATTGGATGTTTTCTTCCAAATTTCCCCCCAGAAGATGAAACAGGACTTTGATATCATTAGTCAGCTGCAGGAGGTGTAGTCCCCTGCCTCCTTCCTGGATGATCCAAGGATCCAAATGGAAATTACAGGCTCTGACCACCAACAGCTTCTGTCTTACATCAAACCCCAGGGGGAATGATACCAATCCCATTCCAGCTGTCTGCCTATAGCACAGGAGGTATAAACAGGACCTGTGGGAAGTCACATGCAAAATCAGAGCAAAATATTTGCTGTTAGGAACTTGAAGGACACCAAACTTGAGGAAGCAAAGGAGAAGGGTGTAAATATTGGCACCTAGGTGCATCCAGCTTTCTGTTACTGCAAGGCCATTGATGATAAGTTTGTACCTCGTCTGTTCCAGCTCCAAAACATGTCTTTAGATGGTGACAGCTGTAAGCTGAGCAGGACCTGTGGGAAGTCACATGCAAAATCAGAGCAAAATATTTGCTGTTAGGAATTTGAAGGACACCAAACTTGAGGAAGCAAAGGAGAAGGGTGTAAATATTGGCACCTAGGTGCATCCAATTTTCTGTTACTGCAAGGCCATTGATGGTAAGTTTGTACCTTGTCCAAACCATTGATGGTAGGTTTGTACCTTAACCAGCTCCAAAGCATGTTTTTAGATGGTGACAGCTATAAGCTGAGTAGGGTTGATACTTTTGTTTAGTGATGCTAAATTCAGATAGAATTATAGAATTGTTCTGGTTGGAAGAGACATCC
>NW_008630155.1:1410-29952 GCF_000691845.1 Merops nubicus | reverse complement strand
CCCCACTGCCCCGTGTCCCTCAGCACCACATCTCCATGGCTTGGAAACCCCTCCAGGGGTGGGGACTCCACCACTGCCCTGGGCAACCCTTTTGAGAAAGAAATTGTTCCTTAGGTCTAACCTAAACCTCCCTTGGTGCAAATTGAGGCTGATTCCTCTTGTCCCGTTGCTTGTTTTTTGGAGAAGAGCCCAACCCAAGTATTCCCAAGTATTTGAGAGCCAGAAGGTCTCCCCTGAGCCTCCTTTGCTCCAGGCTCAGCACCCCCAGCTCCCTCAGCTGCTCCTCCCCACACTTGGGCTCTAGACCCTTCCCCAGCAGCTCCGTTGCCCTTCTCTGGCCACGCTCCAGCTCCTCAAGCTCCTTCTGGGAGGGAGGGGCCCAAAACTGAACCCAGGATTTGAGGGGCAGCCTCCCCAGTGCCTAGTCCAGGGAGACATTCCCTGTTCTGGTCCTGCTGGCCACACTAGTGCTGATCCAGGCCAAGATGCTGGTGGCCTTCTTGGCCACCTGGGCACACACTGGCTCATATTCAGCCAGCTGTCAAACAACCCCACCCCAGGTCCCTTTCTGTTGGGCACTTTCCTGTCACTCTTCCCCCAGCCTGGAGCATTTCAGGGTGTTGTTGGGACTCAAGGGCAGGACCCAGCTCTTGGCCTTGTTAAACATCATAAGAACCTCACTGTGTAAACCCTGAGTTCTGAAGTGCTGTGTTGAGCAGAAGTTGCTGAGAGGCTTAGAGAAGCATCAGTATTCTCAGCCTTCTGTTCATTCCCACGTAGGCACACTATCTGGAGTTAGATCTACCATGGGGAAAAGTTACAAAAGCAAATCTGCAGAGATGAATTACAGCTTTGAGATGCCAGGAGAGTTGCTTATCATCATGTTCCTTCTTCATTCCTCTTTTAAAAATCAAATATTTTACAGTGCAGAGGAGCAGGGCTGTAACTGTAGCAAGAAGGCAGGTTTTCTGTTAGGAAGGCATGATGCACACATGTTATGGCATGTAGTAGAGACCATGCTGCCTGCCTAGCAGTTGTATTGTCTAGGGCTCCGTGGCATAAAAGCTGCAGAAACATGTGGCTGGACCCTGCCTATGGGAATTCCAGATTTTGAGCAACGTGGCAGTGCCTGGCAGGAGACAGCAAAGTATGGAGAAGTCTTTGGTGAATGGTCCCACCTCCTTTAAAACCCAGCTGACAAAGGCAGCACCGTTCCCCTCTTTCCTACTCTTTATTTCCGTGTGTGTTCTTAGTTGTTCAATGTGTGATTTCTTTGTGTTGAACTGCATACTTGTAAAGAAAACTGTATTTAGAGTTCTTTACATGCTGAGGGTAGAAGCATCTACCTGCCAAGGAAATACCTGCAAATTACTGCATGGAAGAGCTCAGCAGGCTAATCTATTAAGTTACTTTTTACGTTGAACCTTTCTTTGTGGATTAGAAAACAGTGGAAGCAGGGGAAATAAAGCAAAATTCTTCTTCAAGAAGTGTCTTGATAAACAAACTTCCCCATCTTAGTACAGAAATCTGTTCCTCACACATAGCTGATGATGCTTTGTTTGCCAGCTCCAGTGACAAGTGCTTCTAATTGCTCTTCATTCATTGTTACTCCTAGCTTCAGGGATGGTCGAGGAAGGGCAAGTTCTGGTGTATGTTCTTTCAGAAGACTTGACTGGGTGAGCCTGTTGTATGAATGAAACTCATGACAACACACTGCTGAAGGCAAAATTGCCTGGTACTACTGTGGTGCAAGGAAACCAGGTTAAATATCAGTGCCCAGAGCTGTTTGTAGACATGGCAAGTAGGAAAAAGTAGCTTAGTTTGAATTTGGCAGCTGAGCATTCTCTTCACTCCAGGAAACTTCTAAGCAGGGAGTGAGGAGGCACTTGGCCCAATACTCTGACTTCCTTTTCATAACATTTAGGACAGTTGTGACTAAATCTGTGGGGATACACAGGAAGGGACTCTGTGTTGAGTTGGAAATAAACTGCAGAATATTTATTATCTCCTGTAAATCAAGCCACAGAGCACAGAGCCCTGAGAGGTTTGTCATGTCTGGCTTTTTGTTTTCATTTCAGCTCATTCAGACCAACAAATTGAAACATTACCCCAGCATCCATGGAGACTTCAGCAATGACTTCAAGCAGCCATGTGTGGTGTTCACTGGACATCCCTCACTTAGGTTTGGGGATGTGGTTCATTTCATGGAGTTATGGGGGAAATCTAGCTTGAACACTGTTATATTCACAGGTAAGTCACAGGCAGATATATAATTATCAAATTAACAGTGGGTTGTGCACTCTGGTTAAGTGTGGCCACATCCTAAGGGCTTTACTCATTTGTTCTGGAGCAGAAGCCTCTGACTTCATTAGGAGCTTGTCTAAATTAAGATCCTAGAACTGACTGTAAGGACAGATGTAATTATTGTGCCGTTTAATTCATTTCAGCCCTGCAGAGCCAACCTTTGCCATGCAGAGTCCATTCCTGCCATTTCTGAGCAAATCTTTGTTAGGCACAGCAGAGAAATGCCTACAGGAAATTAATATTTGAGTTCAAAGCAGCTGGCTGGAAGCTAAAGCCAGGCAAGAGCTAATTGATGCTGGTCAGGAAGGAGAAACGCTTCTTCTCCGTGTTCCACTGGAGCCACAAACCTTTCCTCATCCCTTCTCCTGCTCTCTCATCAAAACCTCAGGCAAGCAGGCTGTTTCTCAAGACATTCCTGTCATCTCTGCTGTTCCAGAAGTGTGCAGCCCATACAGAGCTGGCAGTAGTGATCTATGACCCTTGCTGCCTTTTGGCTGAGTGGGGTTTTTGCAGACGTTTTTGGGCTGACAGACACATTTGTAGCTGAAGCTGAAGGTGCAGCTCTAGCTAATACCCAGGGGAGCTGTTTCCTTCACAGTGACTCAGGCTGCCAGGGGCACAACAGGTCTTTTAAGTTCCTCCACTTGTCCCAGTCTGCTTCTAGTGCTGACCCTGCTTTTAATGGATTTAATGAAGCAAACCCTATCCTCTTACAATGAGCCCTGGTTTGAGATCCCCCAGGGCAGCTGTGTCCTGTGCCCACACCAATCATCAACAGCAAGACAGTATTAAAGAGAGAACATGAATCTTTCATGAAATCTAGTGAAAGAAATAACTTGCAGAGTTTGATTTGCTTTAAAAATATTTCAATGCCTTCCCTCAAACTGACATTCTGTCCAGGTTCCTCCTCTTCATACCCAATGTGTCATCCAACCAGAACCCTACAGTGGCCACTCTTCAGATCTGAAAAGGGAAATAATCCTTCAGGCCATTGTACTGATTCTGTGTATAATGAGCTCTGGTATAACTGGGAGATGTGTTATATATAACTTAGCCAGATAAAAAAGGTGTGGCTTTTGGACTAGGGCAAAGTAATTAGAAATGGGGAGGAGAACACCAAGTAGCTGATCCCACCTGCTCCCCCAGCAAGGGTGTGATGGAGTCATAGAATCATAGCATCACTATGGTTGGAAAGGACCTCTAGGATCATCAAATCCAACCTTCCTTCCCACATCCCCCTAAATGTCCCACTGTTAAGCTTATTTTCCTCCTCTTTAGAGAACAGAACTGCTGGAAGGCACATAATCTCCTAAAGGAAAGCTCGTTGGGTTATTTCCTTCCTTCTTTGTTTTTTTAACTTTAGGCTTGTGTTGAGCAAGGCCCTTTGACTCTTTCACAACACCAAAAAGCATCACAGCATCCTGATACTCTTAAACCAATTTGTAAAGATTTAAAGAAGTGTGTAATTAGCCCTGCTGCAAGGGGAGGGAAGACACCAGGGGGTTCCTTCTGCTGAGCAGATGAGACACTTAAACCTAGACTGTGTTTGTGCTGAGAAATGGTGCATGGTTCCACAACGTCATAGCTGCTACAGGACCCATCTCTGCTGCCCTCTGAGGTCATTTCTGGAGATATTCCCCAATTACAGTAACTGGTAAAATTCAATATAGATATGCATTGCCTTGGATATAGAGAATTCTACTCCAGTTGTGACCTCAGTTAAAACTGAGTGTGTCCAGCCTTTACTGGGGTGTGTATTTAATGAATCCCTAAGAAATCAGGGGTGTTAATCCTGTTCTGAATGTGGTACCATCAGAGAGGGTGTCAGAAACTGGCCTTTAATGGCAAGAACTCTTCTTCTTCTTGTAAGGAGAGGTAATTGCCCTTTCTGCCTTAAAATGTAATCCTTCTGTGACATGAGGAAGGAGAGCAGACTTCTGCTAGAGCATGGCCCTGCCAGGTTGTTCAGGCATCTGAATAGCAGTCCTAACAACCTGTGGATACATTAGCTCATGATCTTTGAGATTCAGTCCCAGTTTGTACTTCAGATGAAGCTCCAGGTGAGATCTGCTTTGGTTGTGATGACCTTGGAGTGCACAGTGATTCCAGGGGCTTGTGGTGGTTTGTTTCCTAAATTCCCCTGCCTGTGGCTTTTGGACTCTCTAAGTGGATTGACTCATCAGGACCTTCCTACCTCATTATGACTGTCTCAGCTGGAACAAGACATCTTTGTCCTCAGGTATTCCAGGCAGGTTAAATCTTTCTGTTCTTAGTAAATCCAGTGGAAATGTGAAGCACCTCCGGTGATGCGTGGGATTTTAATTAGTTAATTATTTAGCTCCTGTTTTAAGGTACAGTGCCCTGTACTTAGGAAAGAAATTTGATTCCTTGAAGCAGTATGTGATAGCAGATGATGTTCTAGCTTTTCCTGGGAAAGGCTCCCTGTTTCTAGTAATTAGGACCTTTAAACTGCAGGCCATGCAGTGTTGTTAATGATGGTCAAGAGGAGCTAGGGAGCCTCCACCTTTCCAATCTGCAATGTCCAAAACAACTGAGAGAATATAGACTAACCCAGCCCCTGCAGGCAAAAGACCAGACACCAGCTGGGAGGGAGCTGTGCTGGCTTTGTCACCTGCAAATGTTACCTCTGAAGCAGTATTGAATAGATTATTGATTAAAAATATTGAATACCACTGAGCCACAAAGAGATTCTAGAAGAAGTCGCAGTAAAAATGAGTCTGCTCTCTCTCCAGTGACAATGCTTTAAAAACTAACTCCTCAAACCAGCTCTGCCTGCACCATTAGTGCTGCACAGTGGGAAATGTTATAACTCGGTGTCACACAGTAGCAAGTCAGATGTCTTGGAGAAAAAGCTAAAGACCTGCAGCTCTGTCAGAAGAAGCCAAGATGTGTCCTTGACAAGTGCTGTCTCCCATCAGACAGGTGACTTCAGGTTGTGTGGTGATCTCAGAAGAGCTATTTCTGTATGGCACATGAGTTCTCTCTGAGACTAGCTCACATTATGTTTCTCACATGTTCTAAATCTTCAAAGTCCTGTGCCAGAGAATCCCTTCGTTAGAATATCTTGCTTTTCCAAGGCTCTTACATTCTTGTTAGTTGTTCAGAGGGACTGGAAATTGGATGCCATTTGGGATTCTTTGATCAAAAAATCCACGTCTGTACATTATCTGAGCCTACTGACTCAGGAAAAGAAATAGATGCTGCCTCCTGGCATTCTCAGGTACAAGCAGTCAAATCTCTGTCATCCCCAACACCAGATGGGATGGGAAAACTCTCATCTGATAACTTTTTAAACTTGCTATTTGCCATTTCATTGTACATCCCCAGCAGAGGACCTGTGCCCATCTTCAGTTTTTTGGTTTTCCTCAACAAGTTCTGAAATACCTTCTGATTGACCACTGGTCACTCTTCAGCTAGCCACCTTCTCAGTATTCTTATTTTTAAACCTCTCTTTGTTGCTGCTTAATTTAACCACCATTCACTTCCATTTTTTACATGGCTATTTTTAGGCTTTGTTTCCTTGCCACCAACACATCTGCTTTTAACTAGCGTGGCTTTTTGCCCAGGATCATTTTTGCTTCCTGTTTGTAAATTCATGGCTTTGGGGGCATCTAGTGAGATGTTCCTGCACAACTCATTTTTTGTTAATATTTCTCACTTTGATGTTCCCAGGCAGTTATTCTGACAATTGCTTTAAACTTGGGAAAATTATCCCTTTGAGAGTTCCAAACATATGTATCGTTGGCTGACGCTGGATTCTATTTGCACAGGGTAAATATAACCACATCATGATCACTGATACTTAGCCAGCAGCAGATTTTTAGGCTAGCAATTAGCTTGTCTTTATCAGAAGAATGAGGCCCAAGATGGAATGTCAGATGCTGTGCTGGATGCTGAACTTCCTGTGGTGAAGTTTGAAGGACATTTTTTCTCGCTGTCTATAGGAGAGATCCAGCCAGTGCTCTCCTCAGGGTGATGTAAGAAGGTGGCTGTCTAAATCTAGACTGAAGTCTCTGTATTTGAGATTCCTTTAAGTCACCCTTTTACACAGCCTGGGCAGATAGTAGAGAAATGCCTCATGCTGTGTTCTGGCAAGGCTTGGTGGCTCAGGGCTGTGCTGCACTCGGCAGGTTGTCCTTTGAGGCCCTGTGGTGCAGAACAGTCCAGCAGATAAGTCTTCCATGCATCTCTTTCTCTTTTCCTCAGTCTGTACTTACCAAAATCATATCAATTTTTCCTTTTTAGCATTCCACTTCTGCAATCTATCCCACAATTATCAGGTAGATAGTGATGGCTTAAGCTTTTCTGTGTCATTAGCTGGTGACTCCCAGAATCAAGTGGCTACATGTATCATAGAATTGTTTTGGTTAGAAGAGACCTTTCAGATCATCAAGTCCAACTGTTCCCCAGCACTGCCAGGTCCCCACTGACCCATGTCCCTCACACCACATCTCCACAGCTTGGAAACCCCTCCAGGGATGGGGACTCCCCCACTGCCCGGGGCAGCCTGGCACAGCCCTGGAAGAACTGACTCATCCTACACTGTGTCACCTCTGAGGCCTACATTTTTTATTCACAAAAAAAATAAGATTTTCCTATAGTATTCTTAAGGTTGTACTGCTCTTTTTGTGAGTAAAAGCCCATTCAGTGCAGGAGTTTTCCCTGGCAAACCTCTAATCTGATTTTTAAAAGTCAATAATAAGAGCACAAAGGGAAGTTAAGACTTGCTAGGTCTAATAAAGATACCAACTAATGAAGTTAACACAGCCTGTCTCTCCTGTATGGCCCCTACCACAAGCAACCCTCAGTTCATACTGAACTAGAACTGCTCTGCTGGCATAACTAGAATCCCCAGTTGCCTCTCCCTTCAACTGGAGGGATCCCTGCAGGTCCTCTTGGTTTGTATTGACATGTGGACCCTTGAGCCTGGCACTTCAATTTGAAAATAAATGTATATAGTACAAGGAAAAAGAGAAGTCAGGAGGTAGCCTCTCTGCAGCAGAGGACATTGATGCATGTCTATCAGGATAGGATCTTCATGCTGCATTTTTGTCAGAGTGAAAAACAAGGTGACATTTGGGTTACTTTATGATAGCAAAAAAAATGTAGCCCTCTCTTACAGGATCTGATTAAAAATAAGAGGTGATAGTTTTGTCTTGATTGAATTTGTTACAAAAATCATGCAATAATGTGTTCAAATGAAATAGTATGCTCTGTTGATTAAGGTAAGACTAATTGTGGGCATAATTTTCATCAGATTAACTGAAAATAACAGGTGGGGGAAGAAAGGAAGAGAAATCTATAAGAGAATTAACATTGCTGAAGAACAGCTTGACTAGACTGGGTTCAGGGAGGTATTGGGCCATCTTTGCTCTGAACAGGCATTCAGTGTTTTCAATATTTCTCTTTTCAGAACCTGATTTCTCTTATCTGGATGCCCTGGCTCCTTATCAACCCTTGGCAATGAAATGTGTTTACTGTCCCATTGACACAAGACTGAATTTTATTCAAGTGTCCAAATTACTCAAAGAAGTCCAGGTAATGAATTTTCCCTTGCCTCTTCTTCTGTTTCCTCATGCACCTGAAATAATGCTTTAAAAACTGACTCCTGCTCCAAAATGAATGTGGCATGACTGCCAGTCTGTGCACAGCCTGGCTAGAAGTTGCCTAAAAGCTTTGAGTGCAGACCAAATGGCATGTTCATGCCTTTCCTCTTTTTTACCTATATATAATTACAATAAATGAGCCAGCATATGCTCAGGGGCCAGGAAGACCAACAACATCCTGGCTTGTGTCAGCAATGGTGTGCCCAGCAGGAGCAGGGCAGGGATTGTCCCCCTGCACTCAGCACTGGGGAGGCTGCACCTCAAATCCTGGGGTCAGTTTTGGGCCCCTCCCTCCCAGCAGGACCTTGAGGGGCTGGAGCGTGGCCAGAGAAGGGCAACAGAGCTGCTGGGGAAGGGTCTAGAGGCCAAGTGGGGGGAGGAGCAGCTGAGGGAGCTGGGGGCGCTGAGCCTGGAGCAAAGGAGGCTCAGGGGAGACCTTCTGGCTCTCAATGGCTCCCTGCGAGGAGGTTGGAGCCAGATCAGTCTCTTCTCCCAAGGAACAAGCAATAATACAAGAGGAAACAGCCTCTAGTTGCAACAAGGGAGGTTTAGGTTGGCCCTGAGGAACAATTTCTTGCCCTTGAGGGCTGCCCAGGGCTGTGCCAGGCTGCCCAGGGCAGTGGTGGAGTCCCCACCCCTGGAGGGGTTCCCAAGCCATGGAGATGTGGGGTGAGGGACACGGGGCAGTGGGGACCTGGCAGTGCTGGGGAACAGCTGGACTTGATGATCTTGGATGTCTCTTCCAACTAAAACTATTCTATGATTCTATGAGAATAGCTTTTTTTCCATTACTCTTTTTCTTGTTTGTCTGCTCAAGCCTGGCTGATCCTAACACAGCCTTAATACCAAGTGCTGAGTATCCTCAATGCTCTCAGCTTTAACCATCTCTGCTCTTTATCCAGCACTTGATACTTGCTTGGGTCCTTGTGCTGGTGTTCCCAAGTTTCACTCTCACCTTTCTTCCAAATCCACTGCTTTCCTGACTCGGTGTGCAAAATCCAGAATTCTCCTCTGCAGGAGGAAGGCCAGAGTGTTCATGTAATCTCTGCTTTCCCCCTTGACTCTTTTTAGCTTTAGTGGCCTCTCATTGTCCATCCAATTTGATTCTACTGAAATTTGCTTTCTGAACCATGATATAATTAAAATTATACCCATTTTTTTTTTCCTGGCTGAGCTTTTCTCTCTATTCTATCTTCAACTTGTCGAACACAAGATTACATATTCTTCTAAACCTCTTTATAATGTCTAGATCATTTTATTTCATTGTTCTGTGACCTGGCTCATCACTACACAACTGATAACAATTACTGCTCTCCTTCAGACAAGCATCTTCTCTCTGTCCAGTTCAAGGAGCTACTGGAGAGAGTCCAGCAGAGGCTGGGAAGCTGCTGAGGGGCTGGAGCATCTCTGTGCCAGGCCAGGCTGAGAGCCCTGGGGCTGCTGAGCTGGAGAAGAGAAGCCTCAGAGGGGATCTGAGCAGTGCTGAGCAAGAGCTAAAGGGCCCCGGGGGGCAAGAGGCTGGGGCCAGACTCTGCTCAGTGGTGCCCAGGGACAGGACAAGGGGCAACGGGCACCAACTGGAACCCAGGAGGTGCCACCTGAGCAGGAGGAGAAACTTCTCTGCTGGGAGGGTGGCAGAGCCTGGCCCAGGCTGCCCAGAGAGGCTGGGGAGGCTCCTGCTCTGGAGAGATCCCAAACCCTCCTGGCTGAGCCCCTGGGCACCCTGCTGGGGGTGAGCTGCTGGAGCAGGGGGGGGATGAGATGATCCCCAGAGGTCCCTTCCAACCCCACCATGCTGGGATTCAGTGATCCCACTTTACTTCTGATGTATAATGCTGTTTCCAAAGCAGTCTGTAGGAACACTGGCTCACCCATTAGCTTCCTTAAATCCTGTGGTGATTCTTCAGGCAACCAGCCTGCTCGTGCTATGTTAATGTATTGCTTACAAGTCATGAAAGCTCAGCATTGATTATTGTGGGAACGTTTGTGCAGCCTTACATATTGACATCTCTGCCTCACCCCGTGCCATTTTGTGATGGTCTCCACCACTGCTGTCATTTGCTTCCAATTTGGAAGGAAAAACTATTGAATAGTCTTCTTTTTTTTTCCCCTTATGGCAGCTGACGTGGGTGCTGACATTGCAGTGGTGATTAAAGACACAAATTTAGGCCTTGTTGCTCTGTTGTATGCATAGCAAAGGCTGCCTGATCCTGGAACAGTCTATTCCAGTAAGGACTGGATCTTCTGGACTGCCTCTTTTGGGTGTTGTCTTCACACAAAGAAACGAGCTCTCTAACAACAACCTGCAAACCTTAGGGCAGCGCTGGCGGCTGCGGGGCAGCGCACAGAGCCCACCGACCCTTTTCTGTGAGTCCCTGCACTCTTCTCTTCCAGCCCCTGCACGTGGTGTGCCCGGAGCAGTACACGCAGCCCCCTCCCAGCCAGGCCCACCGCACAGACCTGATGGTGGACTGCCAGCCCCCTCCCATGGCCTACCACAGGGCAGAGGTCCTCACCCTGCCCTACAAGCGCCGCTACGAGAAGATCGAAATCATGCCAGAGGTAAGAGAAGGGTGGGGGGGATTGGTGGCTGGCTGCTCCTGCAGCCAAATCCCAGCTCTTGCTTTGGTGCCTGTTTCACCAGAGGCATCTCGTTGCTGTGAGGTGCTGTTGGCTGTGATGCTGTAAAGCACTTTCTAGCAAATGGAGGGCCAAGGGTGAAGCGTTTCTGAGAGGGAATTTCAATGTGTGACCTCATTGGGCTGACAGTCAGCTGGAGATGAGGCAGCGGGTGCCCAGAGCCTGGCTTGGGTCAGCACTGGTGTGGCCAGCAGGAGCAGGGCAGGGATTGTCCCCCTGCACTCAGCACTGGGGAGGCTGCACCTCAAATCCTGGAGTCAGTTTTGGACCCCTCCTTCCAAGAACGACCTTGAGGGGCTGGAGCGTGGCCAGAGAAGGGCAACGGAGCTGAGGAAAGGTCTCTCCTGAGCCAAAGGACCTGAGAGTGCTGAGCCTGGAGCAGAGGAGGCTCAGGAGAGACCTTCTGGCTCTGCACAGCTCCTGACAGGAGCCGGGAGCCAGGGGGGGGTCGGGCTCTGCTCCCAAGGAACAAGTGACAGGACAAGAGGAAAGGGCCTCTAATTGCAACAAGGGAGGTTTAGGTTGTCCCTGAGGAACAATTTCTTGCCCTGGAGGGTTGCCCAGGGCTGTGCCAGGCTGCCCAGGGCAGTGGTGGAGTCCCCACCCCTGGAGGGGTTCCCAGGCCATGGGGCTGTGGTGCTGAGGGACGTGGGGCAGTGGGGACCTGGCAGGGCTGGGGGATGGTTGGACTCTGTGATCTTTAAAGGTCTTTTCCAACCAAAACAATTCTACGATTCTTTTAAAAAAACATTGTGGGCAAAGAAAAACATGTTCAGGTTAATTGTCCTTTGCCAGGATATATCACCTCTCAAAACAGGGAACAAAAGGCAATCTCTGCTGGCCACCTGTGGGGCAAGCCAGTTGAAGTATGAGTAAATTAAGGCATTGCAGTTTGAATTAGTGGCCCAGAGCCATGGAAGGGATCTGAAGAGTCTGGGAGTTAGTAGCCAGGGGTTGTCTTTCTGCTTCCCCAGCTCTGCCTGCCATGAGAATTACCCTTGCCCTTGAGGAGCAATGTTCAGTCTGATGATAAAGGCATCGTAATGAAATGGCTCATTTGTATTACAACAGTTTCAAGAATTAGTTAAGTCCTACCAACTGCTGATGTCCAACAGGTTAATGGGTTGCTTGTAGCCATCTATAATGTGCATTACTTATTCCTGCAACATCTATTAATAATTTATTAACCCCATAAATCAAGTATAAATGTACCCATAATACGAACGGTGAGCGAGGTTCTAACAGAGGTGATCTTCAAATATTTTTTTGGACAATCCAATCAGCTCAAGTGTGTCTTTGGATCAAAGGTGGCAGCAGCTTTTTACAAGCAGGCCTTATTGCCCTTTGGAAACTTTTGAATATGTTACTCTACTTTTCCTTGGAGAGCAGAGGGAGGAAGTTCCCTTAGTTAAGGCAAACATGGAGGGCAGAGCTGGTAGCCACATACAAAATCCCTTGGCCAACCCACTACACCCATTCCTACCATTTTATATGTGTCTGCTTTGTGCATGAATTCTGTCAGGAGCCTGCCCAGCCACCATTAGAGACTGCCAGAGACACTGAGGGGTTTTTTAATTAGAAAACAGACTTGGATGCAACTCCTTCATGGCATGTATATTTAATTGGTTTGGAAATTTGCATGTTTATTGGATCCTATTAAACCTAAGACTAATAAAACGTGGCTCCAGTTCAGCAGCATGACCAAAACAATTCTTGCATCCTGAGTGCAGAGAGCCAGCACGTGCCTACCCTCGTATTTTGACTCCACTGAAGCTTTGTGTTTTCCCCTAAAACTGGGAGGGTGTTTGTGAGCCTCTGCATCTGAGCTGTCCCTTGTGGCAGCCCTGGGAGGAGGGCAGACACCAGCTTCCCTGCAAGCAGGATGCAAATTACCACAGAGGTGACATGAATATTCACCAACCCTCAGACATTTCGAAGTTCCTGTCAAGGGAGAGGGTTCTCTCAAAGCCTGGCTGGTCCCTGGGAGTCTCAGGCACAGTTTCTTCCTCTGTCGGGGTCTCTGCATGATCAGCCCAAGTCTAAAGCCCAACAAGCAGCTGACATTGGGAAGGAGGCTGCAGGCTGTGAGTTCCCTGGCTGAGCTTGTCAGTGCCATGCTCATGGGGCTCACCACATCAGAAAACCAGCCAGGGTTTCTCTTGTTAGCCTGGCTGTTGGCAGCAAGATCCCTGACACCTGAGGCTCCAGAGGCCGTGTGGATTCGGTCACACTGGCAGCCACTGATGTGAAAATGCTCTCCAGTTCTCAAACCTGGATCTCCAGTGGGTTTTAGGTGCTGCCTGTCACTGGAGGGAATGAATTCTTCCTTTACCTCTAGGTAAAAAGAATGCTTTGAAACCAAAGCACTTCCCAAAACTGCTGGGATGTTGGAGGGAGGATGCACTGTAAACAATTTGATATTCACCAACCTGGGAATGGGTATCAAGGAAACACATTGAAAAAGAGAACTGGTTTCTACTGTGTTCACTCTAACTTGGAGAATTTGAGCAGAAAGCTGCACAGACAGGAATATTGGCAGAATGACCCTTCTTTTCCCTCTAACAAATAATGCCAAATTATTTTCACACAGGAGTCCTAATTTCAAAGCTATCTGTACTCAGGGAGCAGAAACATCTCATGATTTTCCACATCCAGGTCTTCTCCCTGTTTCCAAAGCCACACTTACCAACCCATTGCAAAAAGCTACTTGGTATGTAATGATACTCCTGAAAAGACTTTTTAATAGGATACAAAAATTAAGTAGACCAGATCATCACCTCTGAGATTTTCAGGGAATCTGTTCTCCTTCCCCATTGGTGTCAATCAGGTCGTGTTTGCTTGTCTCAGGGAGTTCTTTGGGCATGGGACCCATTAGAGGTTGTGTGCCTGCCTCTGGCTCAGGCCTGTCAAGAGGATGCCATTCCCCAGCACTGAGCCAAGTCATCCTCAGAAAGATCTTGCTCATTCTTTGTAAGGGAACTTGCTAGAGGAGTAGCAATGCCAGCTTCATAGTGATGCCAGGCTGTCTCCCCAGGGTGATCTCTAGTTCAGCATGGCTTCAGCACGTCACCCTGTGAGGCTCGTGTCTGCTTCCAGCTTGCACTGCAGTGTGGTGATAAGGCATGGGAGGGATGGCACATTCTCCCCACCCTCTCTGACTTTGAGCCTTAGCAGCACAGCTGATAGCTGCTGAGAAGTGTAACTGTGTAATCTCTCCTACTCTGGGTCACCAGCCACAACAAAGGATCATTGTTTGGTTTTCAACTGAACAGGAGGAGGAAGAGATTTTGTCTGGGGCTTGTATTTCCTTCAATGATAACCCCTTAAATAATCTCCTTACCTCCCTAATACTTTCATGTGGCATCTGCATGGCTTGCTTCATCCCCTCTCCCAGCAGGAGAGCCCTGTCTGTCTGTCCCATTGTGCAGAGAGGTCATTAGGATGCTGGGTTGGAGATGCTGATTCTGGTGGCCTCTTGGTGTCAGGCAGGGTTTTCACAGGAGTGGGCAAAAATGCCTGTAACTTCCCTGTCTGATGAGTGAGTAGTGCAAGACAGGATTGAAGATGTCATAGATGAGGCTCCCTGGTGGGGAATATCTGCAGCTTCATGTCACCTTCTCTGTACTTTCATCCAGGAAGACTTTAATGGTGCCTGAATATACAGGAACTTCTATACTGCAAGGAAGGGGCATTTGTTTCATATGGGCTACCACCAGCTCTGGGGTTCTGTGTAGGCTGAAGTGGCCATCAGGAAGGGTATTTTATAGCTCCTAGAAAACTTTACAAATGCTTATTAGTTGTCAAAACTGTGTTAGCCAAAAATGGAATGATAAAATCCACTCTGGGAAAAAAAGGAGCTGCCAGATCTGCTCCAGGGGTAGGACTTGTGTCTGAAGTACAGCTAAAAGTCTGGTAAAAGAAGGTCTACTCCAGTGAAGTCCTGATTAGGGCCCTCTCCTAAGATCCAGAGCCCCTTCTCAGAAATAGCCACGTGCTCCAACTTCTGTCTGGATTCCTGAAGCTTTTGAAAACCAAGGAGTGGGCTCAGCATGGTTTCAGTCAGTACAGACTGGCAGTAGGGCAGCTGAGATCTCGTTGCCAAAACTGGCTCCGTGGCTCAGACTCTGCCCTTTCAGCCTGATGTGAACGTATTTATAGTGCTGGAGCTTGTCTGCATGTCAATCACTTCAGTGAAGAGCACGTCAGGTCAGGCAGGACTGCTGTATGTTAATGAGATTTACACTCAGAGCAGCTTTCAGCAGTCCCAAGGCCCCAGGCTGGGATGGCTCTCAGAGGTGTTGTGGAAACCTTGACACTTCAACTAATTTGTTCTTCTCAGCCTCTGCCTTTCACTTTAAAAAATAATAATAAAAAAAAAAGGACTGCTTCCTGGAAATTGGTTAGGCATTGTCTGTTCACAGGAGAACGATGGGAAAATGGAAAACACCTTCTGGAGCAAACAGATAAATTAAACAGTGGTGTCTGAGCAAATAATGTGCCTGTGGTTTAATTACAGCTGAACAATGGTGCGGATCGCTTGCCTTCGGAGCAGACTGACTTCAGAGAGGGCTCTGTGGTTTTAAAATACTCTATTTGCAAGTTCTTCAGGACACAGGCCAGTAGAGGAGAGTGTGAATATGCAACACAGCCCAAGATGAAGTGAAATTATAAGGAGCTGTTGCAAAGAATGAGGAGAACAGCTACTTGGCAGCCCATTATAATTGCGTAGCTCTCACTCCACCCTCCTCTTCTCCTGTCTTCACTTCTCTCTCCACATAGGATGTTGCCAATTCCTTTTTGAGAGAAAGACAAAATGTGGCTTTTGTCTTACCTCTCCAACTTCCTGCCATGTTTCAGGGGCTGAAGGGTTTTAATTTCTGTCTTTCTTCTAACACTCAACTTATTTTGGTGACCCCACATTACCAGATCTCCTGACCTCTCTGTTCCTTTTCCCCTGACTGTTCCCCCCTTGTACAAAGATAAGGCAGTGCTGGGATAATGGTTGCACTTGATGATCTTAAAGGTCCCTTCTAACCAAAATAATTCCATGATTCTAAGGTGCCATAGCCTCAGTTGCCACAGAGGAAGTACAACCAGCCTGCTTGCTTCTACTGCTCCCATTCCTCCCTCAGCTCCAAGCTCACCAAATCCACTCTCTGTGAAATTGCCTGGGCTCCCTCCCTCATTCTAGCACAGGCCCTCTCTGAGCTTGACTTCACTTTTTGACATTCCACCAAAACAATGCTTGTCCTAGCTTTTCCCAACCTTTTCTTAGACAAAGCCCAAGCCACTGTGACCTGCTGTCTTCCTGGCTTACAACATCAGTGTTCAGTGCAATCAGCTGCCCTTGTCTTCTTAAAAATACCTCCCACCTCACCTCTGTGTCTTCTCTCTCCTGGCTGTGCAGCCTCCCATGCTTCTGCAGAGAATTCTCCTCCCTCCTCCCCTCTTTTGTGGGCTTTGAATGTGTTATCCTTCATTTCCTTTGCTGTTTCTTTTTTGTCTGTACCTTTTCCCTGGTTGGTCTTACCCACAGATTGTCCCATTTGGATTGATGGAACTCAGGTCTGCTCCTCTGCTCCCAGCCTGCCCACACTGATATCTGGGTTTGCTTCTCCCTCTTTTTTGGTGTCTGGCTGTAAGATAACACTCTTTTCTAGCCAAGCTCTCATCTCTCTCCTCCCAATCCACTTCAACAACAGCACATTCTGGCTTGACTTTCTGACCCATAAACTGGTGACTACATTTTGAATATTTTGAGGGATGTGCTTTGCCTATCTGTTGAATGACTCATCTTTTGCATCTATAAGCTCCTTGCCTTTAATTTGAAGATATTTCACATACTTGCTTCCCCTACCTGTTATTTTTCATTCCAGTTTGAGGCCAGTTTCTGCTTCTGTTGGTTCTGGCTTTCACTTCTCTCCTAAGTTCCTCAAACAACTGTCTCCTGCCTGCTCCCAGTCTCTGCAGCATCCTGAGGAAGAGCTTCATCAAATAGCCATAAACCTACTTCTTAAATACTTCCTGATGTCTTTTGGCACAGGATTGGCAAAAAGCCACTGGTTAGCTTTAGTCCTGAGACTGCTGTTCATAATCCCACCCAGGATTATCTCCTGTTGGTTGTCAGGGTGTAGATGTGGATTGATGCCCAGGCTCTGGGGACAAGGGTCATCATCTTGATCTGGAGCCCATGTCCATTAGCTGAACATGGAAGATGTACATGGAAAAGAAGAGGTTTGGTTCTTTGCTCAAAACTGCAGGACTAGCCCTTCAGCCTGGTTTATTTCCAGCCAGCACTAGATGTTGGATCTGTGGAAGAGTAAAGCTAAAATTTAGGCATTTGCAAGCAATAGTATCAAAAACTTTAGATATTTATACTGCCATTCTTCATCCACTGAAGTTAACGAGACTTTAAAATCTGCTCCAGAGAAAATTGTAGCAGACCCACAGAGACTGAAAGATCTATCAAGTTAGGCTTAGTTTAACAACCTAATCATCCTAAGACAGCTGGATTCTGTAAAATGTGAGGGTGAAACCAGACATCACCCCCTAGTGATTACATAGATGCCCTCAGTTCTAGGAGGCTTGATCTTGGTTGGAAATGCCCTTTCTCCTTGAAGTCTCATTAGAAAGATTCCTCAATTTCCATTCTCCTGCCCAATGGCCTGCAGCATGTTTGTGCCTTGTTTGATATGCTTGCTGGTCATGGATACTTACTCCACAGGCACATTTAAATCTTTAGACCTTTCCCCCTCAGTGCATGTGTTTGACCACATATCTATTTGTTTCCTCTGCAGGATCTGATACTTGCAGATTTCCTGCACTCAGACTCAGCCTGATTTAGCAAATGGTGTAAAGCCAAGGCTGGATCTGTTGGAGACTCCTGCCCACACTGTAATCTCTTGGGCATTTCTGTGTCATGTTTCAAGTGACTCAACAACAGAACTCCTGGTACTTAAGTAGTGAAGGGGTAAGAAGAGGCAGGGAGGTAGGAGGTGAGGTAAGGGGTCTTTTTTTCCAAACATCACCATCCAGATATAAGTTGCAGGATGAAGACCATGTTTTTTCTTCTCTTTACAAAACCAACTATACAGATCATCCCTGCTTGTGAAAGGGCTACTGCGTAGCTTTTAAGAAAGTGGAATTCTTGGGCAGTCTTTTCCTGTTAAAAGTACACTGGGAAGATGCTTTCCTGCACCCAAAAGTTGGATTTGGTGTGTGTGTGGAGGGCTGGAGGATGTGGCAAGTTGTTCTTTGTTCAGGTTTTGCTGAGGACTACTGATTTTAAAAACTTTTATGAAACTGTGAGCAGTAGAGCCTGGTCAACTCCTCCTGAAGGCAGCAGATCTTAAAGTCATGGAGTCACAGAGTGCTTTGGGCTGGAAGGGACCTGTAAAGGTCACCTTGTCCAACCCCCCTGCAGTGAGCAGGGATATCCCAAACTAGGATGCTCAGAGCCAGGGATGGGGCCTCCACTACCTCTCTGGGCAGCCTGTTCCAGGGTTTCACCACCCTCATAATAAAGAACTTCTTCCTAACTTCTAATCTAAATCTCCCCTGCTTGAGTTCAAAACCATTGCCCCTTGTCCTATAGCTACAAACCCTTGTCACCAGTCCTTCCCCAGCTCTCCTGTAGGCACCTTCTGGTACTAGCAGGCCCCCAGCAGGTCTCCCCAGCTGGAGCCTTCTCCTCTGGGGCTGCCCCAGCCCAACTCTCTCCTGCTGGGCTCCCAGCAGAGGGGTTCCCCCCTCGGGGCATTGCTGGGGCTCCTCTGGCCCCGCTCCAGCAGGTCCCTGGCTCTGCTGTGCTGAGGACTCCAGAGCTGCCCCAGCACTGCAGGGGGGTCTCCCAGAGCTGGCAGAGGGGCAGGATCCCCTCTCTCCATCTGCTGGCCACAATTCTTTTGATGCAGCCCAGTATGCAATTTGCCTTCTGGACTGATCTGGACAAGTCTTTGGGCTTCTCTAACTTTTATTTAAACAATATTTTTCTCTGATGTATGAATTGCATCCTTTTTAAGGGCTAGGACTTGTGTGGGACTCTCTTCACCTGGCAAGCTCCAAGGCTGTAAGCAATCATTTCCATCTGGAAATGGAAGTGCCCTCATGTTCCATGGCCAGAACCCAGCTGCAGTTAGTAATAATGTTTATAATGTGCCTCCAAAGATGCAAGGCACCAGCTTCAGGTTGTGAAGGCTTTTGCCCCTGCTGTTCCCACCAGAATGCTGTTCAAACCCCCACTGTCTCTGATGGCTAGAAACATCCTAATTTCCAGCCTACACATATTCATGGCTGGTCTGCACATAACTTATTCTTAATATCATGTTTTAGCATAAATAGATTTTCTCTTTTGTTGGTATTTTCCCTGTGGTGTTTCTGTAGAATAATCAAATCCTCCTTTTGGCTTTCTTTTTGCCAGGCTAAACAAGCCAAGATATTTAGTTTCCTCTTACAGGATAGCTCCTCCTGCCCTAACCCTTCACAGTATCTTATTTGAACTTAAATTACCCACAATTTACAAGTGATTCAGATGAGATCTTGCTAAGCCAAATATAATAGCAGCAGCTCATCTCTGCTAGAATTACCTGATATTTTCTGGAGTTGCATTTAGCTTTTTCATGGCTGTGTCACACTCGTGACTCAGTTCTCATGGGATGGACTAATAAATCTGGACCCTTCACCTCTGTCATCTCCAGCAGCTGCCAGCTGGCAGCAGAAATTCTCAGGATTAGCCCAGTCCCTGGTCTTGCATTTCATGCTGTTGAATTTCCTCTTGTTTTCTCACTCTGGTTCCTGAGGTCATTTACTTCCTCCTCTCTGATAGCCCAATCTTCTTTTTTACCAAGGTTGCCTCTAAAAGCTTCAGAAGGGCCTTCTAAACACTCTCTTCCTTCTGTGCTGAGGTCATTAATAAAAATTGGGTTGGAACAGGCTCCAGACTGACCTTTCAGGGACTGCAGCAACAGCCCCAGAGTTGAGTGGGGATATCTTTGCCTTACCCAGAGCTTTCCTCACTCCGGGGCTGCTGTAGGAATCCACAGTTTGTCATTTCCCACGTGGTCCCTTGCTAGTGCTTCATGAAGCAGAGTCTGGGGCTGCCCCAGTTCCCTCAGCACTTGTCTTGCCAGGGAAGGCTGTTGTGTTAGTCACACATGATCCACTCTTGATGAGCTTCTTTTTCATTTTCCTTCCATTTTCTTTATTACTGCAGTATAGCAGCATGACTCTTGGACCCCTCAGTGGGCTTTCTGAGTGCTCCCTATTGCACCAGCCCTGAACAAAACTCATCCCTGCCCCAAGGAATGCATTACAACTTTATCCTTCCCTTATTTCTTCTGAGGACTTGCAGGGTGTTGAGTTTGTCACGGGTCTGTCCTGCTCAATGGTTTCACAGCTCTGTTTCAGGTCCTGGATTTCTCCAGACTCACAGCTATGGCTCCTACCTCCAATGCAGAGGTCATAAATTTATGCACAGTTTGCAGATCTGGAAAATACACATTTAATGTTGATGTAAAAACCCAGCTGTGTCCCTCTCTATTTAGAAAACGTGTATTTAGACATGCTGCAATGTAGGGAACACGTCAGTGAATTTCAGCTCTTAAAGTGAAGGGGATTTTAGCTCCTGGTGGACTTTGCTGTGCTCCTGCTTGCTTCTCTTTGCTCCAGTCCTGGAGGGTGAAGGTCCATCTCACCTCTCTCAGCTTGGACTTGGTCTATCCCTGCTGGGTCAGTCTTCTGCACCCTCTTGAGAGCTATAGCACTTATAAAACTTGGAGGTGAAGAAGGAAAAGGGAGAAGCTTGGAGATATGTCCCAAAAATCTTAAGAAGAAATCACTGGTAGTGGCTATTGTCAGTAGAGATGCAACTTGGATGGTAAAATACTGCTGGGTGTATGTCTGAGCATGTCTGTCCCTGAGAAAATCCTCCACAGGACCAAGACCATGTGTGCTAATATTCTGATACTCTCCTGGTTTTATTCACTGATTATTCAGCCTCAATTTCTTCCTACTGTAGGAGTTTCAGATCCCCTCCTCAGTCATTGCCCAGCTCTTCACTGCCAACAAGAGGATTTTTGGCTGTTCCCTGAAGACAGCGTGTGACATTAAGCCTAGGGAGAGTTGTCCCCAATTAAGGCCTTATTAGAGACTTCAGAGTAATCTAACCCACGTAGCCTTAGTGGAGACTTCAGAGTAACCTGACGTGTGTCCTTTGTTCTGCATCAACAACCGTGCTGTGGCCAGCAGCGGTGCTTGGGCTCACACAGTGTGTGTCAGGTCTCCTTCTGCTGTGGAGAATACAATCCTATATGAAAGATTCTGCTGCAGTTTACAGTTAAAATGTCTTTCCTCTGTAGGAGCATGGGTGCACAGCTCTTATCACAGGGGCAGAACCTCCCAAGCTGACTCCTCTCCCCCTCAGCCATTACAAGTTTCACATTATCACTGGCAGTTCAGACTGCTGAGAGTCAGTGACTTTGGGGTTTTGGCTGGGCTCTGTTTTAAACTTCCCTTCACAGGAGGGATTTAAGAATAATGAAATACACAGTACACACACCCACAAGTTTGTCTCAGGGCAGTCCAAGTGCTCGTCCATGGGCAGGGGAGTGATTGGTGTGGTGTTGGTTCCCAGTGCCGTGTGTCTCCACCTTCCTGACTGCCCCGCTGCCAGCGTGTGGCATTAGACTGGTGATCATGGCTGGGAGGAAGAAGACTTTATTCTTGCCTAGTGGGGGGCTTTTCAATCTCACAGACAAAGGCACAACAAGATCCAGCCACTGAAAGCTGGACAAATTCAACCTTGAAATAAGACATGGTTTCTTAGCTGCAAGGGAGATTAAAGTTTGGAACAGCTTGGGAGAGGAAGCGGTGGCGTTGGCATTGCTTGGAGCGTGGACAAGATTTGCTATCTCTCTGAGAAAGGGTTTCTTCCCTCCAGCTTTTGGGGAGGGCTCTGTGATTTGTGTGTGCAGGAGGTCAGCAGAGAGGAGTGCAGCAGCACTGGCTGGTCTGGGCGGGTGAATTACTGGCTGTGATTAAATGACCTTCTTTGCTTTGGGTCGGTGAACTTCTGTAATAAAAGGATTGGCTGCAGGATGGAGGGGGCTGCAAGATGAAGCAATATCTGAAAGGAAATAAAAATGACCATCAGTCTTCTGTCTCTTCAACTGTTAATAATTAGAGTGTTGCTATTTACCGTGTGGTTAAAACCTGCATAGATGTTGATACTGAAGCATTTCAGAGGCAGAAGAGGACTTTGATTCTAAGCTGCTCTCTGGTTTTTAAGGATCTTTCTCGTTAAGGTGTTTGTCACTTAGCCATATATTCTTCATCAGAGCCCATTTGGTATCGATTCTCCTCTGGAAGGTGGTGGGAGTGGAAAGTGTCTTCGACCACTGCAAAGTGCAGCACAAGCCCCTGCTCCAAGTGTTCCTATTTTTAGGTCTGTGGGGAAATATGGAGCAATGATTATCGTTATATATTTTCATTCTTTCAGCCTTCAACAGCAAACTGTAATGGCTGTATTCAACTTGCCTGCTTTAAAGGTCTCAAGCAGAGTCCCAGAGAGACAGCAATCTGAATTGCTCCATGAAATGTTGGTCTCTGAGCCTCACCCATCTCACCCAGCTCTGTGTGGTGAGTCCCCAGCAGCATCTCCCCCAGGCCCAGCACACACTTCACACACCTTTGCCTTCAGGTCCCCAGTGAATAACGACAGGATGACACTTGGAGACAGCTTGGGCTGCTGGCCCCTGCAGGGTGGAGCTGCCTCTTTGCCTAGGACTAGATGGTGGCTGCAGTTGTGGACAGGACTCCAGGGCAGCCAGTGCCCAGCGTGTTGTCATCTAGAACTCCTGTGGAGGGCTAAGGGGAAAGTTTTCTGTGCTCCTGAGCACTGGTTTGGGCAGTGTTCCTTTGGAAGCATGGCTGGAAATGGAGCTTCCCAGCTGGCCAACCCCTGCAAGTCTCAGCAGGTGCCATCCTGCCCACTCCACCCTCAGTGCCAAGTGAGGATCTTGGGAGCCTGCCACTGAATTCAAAGTTGGAGCCAAGACCAAATTTTGTTTCTTTTCAGAGAAGAATCATATAAAAGGCAGTGGAAGGGTTTCTGTGCAGTGCTGTAAGGAAAAATTTCAAAGCAGTTAACAGAGCCATTGGGTTTGTAAGGACAAACCCTTTTCTTCCAGCTGTTCTGCAGCCAGAATGCTGCAGCCCTAAGGAATGGAAGGGGAGCTGCCCTTGATGTTTCATTGTCCATTGACATAAAAAGCATAATAAAGAATGAAAAATTACGTTATGAGTTTTATTAATCAAAACTGGTAGTAAAGTAGCTGAAGTCTTTTTAAACCATGTTTCTCTCTAATGGTTATGTTTTGTGAGACTTGCCTTGGTTACTGAAAACCTTGCACTGCTGGGATAATGGTGTGGAAGTCAGGAGGTTTAAGAGCTGGAAGGATGGCTGAGCAGGTGAGAGGAACACTCCATCACCCTATCAGTGGGTTTGTGTTTACAGTTCATTAGCCCATGTTTAACAATACCACCCTGCCAATTTAAATCACAGCTGGATTCTTCCAAATTTTGAGATTATCACTCTCTGAACAAAATCTTTCTTTTCCTTTAGCTTGCAGATTCGCTGGTGCCCTTGGAGATTAAGCCTGGTATTTCCTTAGCAACAGTTTCTGCTGTGTTGCATACTAAAGACAACAAGCATGTGCTGCAGGTACAGTAGAATGGGAAAGGGAGAAAAATGTCTTTACACCATGTTTCCTGCCATCTGGGACCCCAGCTGTTCTTGTGAGGCAACCCCTCCAAAAACTCTCTCCCCAGGGGCGCAGAGTCCTTGTCAGGTGCTTTGTCCTGGCATGTGTGAGTGAGGAATGGCACTTGGAGCAGAGAGTGGGATGCAAATAAATCTCTCCACCTTCTTTGTTGGCCAAGTGCCTGGCTAAGATAAAAGGGGAAGTGAGATTATTCCTGAAGAGAGGCTACAAATCATAACCCAGACACCAGGCTCAGCATCAATCAGCCTCTCGTGGATTTATTACTGAGGGTCAGAGGAGGGAGATGACCTAAAACATTAGCCATGTGAAGGGACTGTCTTCCTTAAGTTGTCCTGTTCCCCAGGAAGCAGGTTGTGCACCCCTGCACAAACTCAGGGTGTGCACTCTCCTCCTGCCACCTCCTGTAGGCTGGCACTGCAGTTCCTGGCAGCAGTGCTCTGCAGGAGGAGATGGTGTCTGCTGGACCTGCTCAGCAGTGGGTGCCCTGTCCCCTCACCCCTTTGAGCACACAGGGAACTCAGTGAAGCCACACTCTGCACAACACTGCCTCTGCTGCTGGGGCTTCTCCTCCCAGCAGAGGGATGTCTTTATTGCAGGGCCATGGGGCTTGGCCAAGGCTTTAGCTCAGTGCCCAGCAGAGAGGCTGCCTGGCTGTTCCCAAGCTGTTCCCTAGAAACACAAGACAACACTGAAACAATGGCAGAATGGCAGTGCCAGTGGTCTGAGGCTGCTCTCTCCTTTGTGGTGTTCATTTACTGTCTTCTCCACTCTGGTTCCTGATGCCAAATAAACTCAGACCTAGGCTTGAAATGCCAGAGCCCTCCTAAATGGGTGGAGGTAAGGGGGAGCTGCCAGTACTGGCTGAGCCCAGGGCCTCTGGGAGGTACAGGAGCTCTGTGGAGACAAGCCCCAAAACTCCACCTGTGAACAGAGAACCACGTGAATGATTCCTGCACAAATGCCATGGTAGATGCACAAATACCATGGCACCTGAACAGCCTTCCCTGGCTGCAGGAGGGAGCTCAGGACCTGAGAGCAGCAGGTTCAGACCGCGGTGGGAGGGACGTGGTGTTGGGAGGGGCTGGGTCTGTCCCTGCAGGGTGCTCCAGGGTGCTGGGCTTGCCTCGGGCACGTTCCCCCTTGTGCAGCCACATCCCTGCCAAATGGCCTTGCCAAAATTTTGGAGATGTTTTCCTCAGCCCCTTTTCCCCAGGGACTGAGTTGCTGGTTCGCTGGGAAAGCCCAGTGCTGACACTTCCCCCACCTAACTAACTTGGCACAGGACACACAGACTTGTTTTACATGGTAATTTCCTCCTTAATTATAATAAGTAATAGGAATCTGGTTTTCATCTGCAAGAAATGCTCTTTTAGAAGAGCTCTAAGTGCCCAGTGCTGGGTTGGCAGCCGTGGCTGCACGTGCCAGCCTTGCCTCCCCTCCGTGCTGCTGGAGGAGCCTCCTGGGAGGAGTTCAGGCAGATCCTTTCTGAACAGTCCAAAATTAAACCCAGGTCACACTCCAGTGATTTTTCAGGCACTGCAGCATCTCTCAAGCCTCCCTGTCTGTATTCACGTTCTTCCTAAAGACTCACTTGTCTGAGGCCAGCGAGATATAAATTACCCATTTTTCTCATTCCTTGAGTAGTTACTTGCTCTGAATTTGCCCATTTCTCAACTTGTTGCAACTTCAAAGTTGCTTTGACTTTTAGAGAAGCGTTTGCTGCAAGAATGCTGCAAAGCATTGACTTCTTCAAGACATGATTCCTAGAAACTATTGCAGAGTAGCTGAATGCTAAAATGGAAAGCTTCACTCGTGGATTGCCAGACAGGCCTTTTAACACAGGGAAATTTGAACAGGGCTGAATTTGTCAGAAATGTTAAGATGACAGAGATTTGAGCTAAAGCTGCTGGTTTACTTCCAGCAGTGGTGGTGTGTGTGCAGAGCTGCAGTGGAGCCCAGGGCTGGGTTTCTCCTCTCCCTTCAGCACTGCCCTGCTGCCTTTCGGTCACAGGAAACAAAATGAGTATTCCTGCTCTAGCTCATGTTCTCCCAATTAAACAATCGTAACGAGCTGCTGTGGTTCTCTGCTTTCTGTGCCCTTCTCACCCCTCAGCTCCCTCCCAAACCTCCACAACCTCCCCCTGGCAAGAAGAGGAAGCGGGTGAGTGAGGACGTGCCCGAGTGCAAGCCCCTGAGGCCGCTGCTGAGCGGCTCCATTCCCGTGGAACAGTTCGTGCAGACGCTGGAGAAGGTAACCAGCCCTTGGTGGCAAGTGTGTCAGCACTGGTGTGCCCAGCAGGGGCAGGGCAGGGATTGTCCCCCTCAACTCAGCACTGGGGAGGCTGCCCCTCAAATCCTGGGCTCAGTTTTGGGCCCCTCCCTCCCAGAAGGACCTTGAGGGGCTGGAGCGTGGCCAGAGAAGGGCAACGGAGCTGCTGGGGAAGGGTCTAGAGCCCAAGTGTGGGGAGGAGCAGCTGAGGGAGCTGGGGGTGCTGAGCCTGGAGCAAAGGAGGCTCAGGGGAGACCTTCTGGCTCTGCACAGCTCCTGACAGGAGCCTGGAGCCAGGGGGGGGTCGGGCTCTGCTCCCAAGGGACAACAGGACAAGAGGAAAGGGCCTCAAGTTGCCCCAGGGGAGGTTTCAGTTGTCCCTGAGGAACAATTTCTTGCCCTGGAGGGCTGCCCAGGGCTGTGCCAGGCTGCCCAGGGCAGTGGTGGAGTCCCCACCCCTGGAGGGGTTCCCAAGCCGTGGAGATGTGGGGTGAGGGACACGGGGCAGTGGGGACCTGGCAGGGATGGGGGAGGGTTGGACTCTATGATCCTAATGGTCTCTTGCAACCCAAACACTTCTAAGTGAGGTTCAATTGGATTTTTACTAATCCCAGAAATGTACAAAGAGCTGGCAACGAGGGGAAATAATCTCAGTGTGAGTTGACATGGAGAGAGAC
Source organism: Merops nubicus (assembly GCF_000691845.1). NCBI lineage: Eukaryota > Metazoa > Chordata > Aves > Coraciiformes > Meropidae > Merops > Merops nubicus. The sequence continues at coordinate 3,656 of NW_008630155.1, read as the reverse complement.
TAAGGAGCTGGCCCAGGACTTCAGGGAACACAGGTCCCTGCACTGGGTGTGGAGGGAGCAGTTCCCTCTGGAGTCACGTCCTGATGGAGGGGCTGCAAGTCAGTCATTCCCCTGATGTCCCATGGAAGCAGAGCTTGTGGCAGATCACTCTGGGCAGATGAATTTCCCCCATATAACTCTTGGATTCATCAGCTGATGTCCAATAAATGTGAACAGTGGGGAGAAGCTCTCCAAAGTATCAAAGTTCCTAAAAGTTCTGTGAAAATGATATGACAGAGAGGAGATCCTGGAAATGTCTCCAGTGATGGAGAAGCTTTGTGGGGAGCTCTAGGTCGGGGGGCTTAGGCAGGCAGTTGGTCACTGCTCCATGGAGCCCTGTTGTTGCCTGCATGACTCCTTGGAGAGCATCAGCAGGAGAAAGGGCAGCACTCCAAAGTATCAAAGTTCCTAAAAGTTCTGTGAAAATGATATGACAGAGAGGAGATCCTGGAAATGTCTCCAGTGATGGAGAAGCTTTGTGGGGAGCTCTAGGTCGGGGGGCTTAGGCAGGCAGTTGGTCACTGCTCCATGGAGCCCTGTTGTTGCCTGCATGACTCCTTGGAGAGCATCAGCAGGAGAAAGGGCAGCATTATGTGTGAGGTTTGCCTGGTTTTTTTTCATCAGCCTCTTTGGGGCAGTCATGTCAGCAGATGGTCATTCCTGTAGCTGCAGGAGCCATTTGTCCTCTGTGTCCCTGGAGGTTTTGCAGTTGCAGTGACCTGGAGCAGTGGGAGATGTTCTGCAGTTGCTCCATCTGCATCACTAGGGTCATATTTAGGTCAGCCCATGCGTGTCCCTGGTGCACACCCAGAGGCTGAGGATGTCTCAGTGGCACTCTGCACTTTGTAGCCATTCTCCCCTCCTTGCTGCACCCTCGTTTTTCTCCTCTGCCCCTTCTCCTGACCTGTGGTAACTTCTCCCTCCCCAACGCCACGTCCAGCACGGCTTCAGTGACGTGAAGGTGGAGGACACAGCCAAGGGCCACATCGTGCTCCTGCAGGAGGCAGAGACCCTCATCCAGCTGGAGGAGGACTCCACACACATCATCTGTGACAACGACGAGCCTCTGAGGGTGAAACTGCGTGACCTGGTTCTCAAGTTCCTGCAGAAGTTTTAGCTCCTGGACGTGGTGCTGCTCTGCAGGGAGAGGCCCCAGAGCCAAGGGCTTTCCAGAGGCTGAGCTCAGAGAGACCAGAGACCACCTTCCCCTTCAGGGAGAAGCAAGGAAGTATTTTTATTATCTATCTATTTTTTAATTTTATTTTTTTTTAACCAGGTTTCCAGATACTTTGGAGGAGATTCTTCTCCTGCAAGCTTAGGAGTTGGCATCTGGCAGGAGATATGAACCACAGAGTAACTAAATAGGGGGTGTGTGTCCAAGGTTAGGGTGAAACTGCACAGACCCCTCAGCAGTGTGTGGCCCTGCCCTTGCCTGAGAAGACTCTGTAGGAATATTAAAACAAAGGCCTTAGATATTAAGAGATTTATTAGATATTAAGAGATTTATTTTCCTCCCCACTGCTCCTTCCCGGGCACCAGACCCAACGTGCTGCCTGTGCTCCATCGAGACCCTGCACGTGTGGGACACTGGCAGGAAGGGCAGTGAGGGAGCTGGGGAGGCAAAGAGTAGAAAGGAAAACTAGAAGAGGAGGCCGTGGGTGCTGCAGCCTCACCTGCTGGGACCAGGTCTGTCCCTGAGGCTCCTCCTGGGGTCCTCTGGCATCAGTGGAGGCAGCATCTTGGGAAGATAATTTCAAAAGTACCTGAAGTAGTTAAAAACCTCCCCTGTGCCCATGGCAAACCTTTGGGATTTAACTGCCTCTTGTTTCTACCTTCCAAAGCCCTGTCCTTGCAGCCCCCACGGCCCCAAGTGCTGGCTGAAGCACTGCCTGATGCCTGCAGGTGTGGGGAGGGTTGTTCCTCCCAGAGTCAGAGCTGGGACCTAAACCGAGTTAATAACTCTGCTTTTAAAAGCAGCGACCCTTGGCTCAGATTTACCACTGCTTGGGTTTTTTTATTGGATTGTTTGGTATTTATTTGGTGTTAAAAATAAAAGGCACAGTCGGGCTGCCAAGGAGGAAGCAGATTCTGTGGTTTCTGAAAGCATCTGCAGGCCTGTCCCCCCTCCAGCCCCACGTGTGGCAGAGCTGGGGAGTGTCAGGCAGCTCCGGGATAAAAGCTGTCTGCCGGTGGCGGTCCCACCACCC